>NC_084461.1:26672121-26975151 GCF_027409185.1 Cynocephalus volans | reverse complement strand
GCAGTGGTTTTTGAGAAGAGGGATTCTCTTCTGTACATGTGTTTCATATTGACAATTAGGTGGGGTATTTTAGATTTTTTTTCTGAGGAGAAACAGTAGTATAGTTCCCATGTGGTTACTTTGACCATATTCAATGTTGGAGTTGTCTGTGAATGTTGGCCTAGGCACTGGGGAACTCAGTAGTATTTGCTTAAGTGAGTGACACTGTTTTGGGTTGTCAAGGTTGTGGAGGGATCTCAAGTTATTGGGAAAAGCTCCTGGGTGCCCTTTAACCCTCCAGCTGAGGTGAGTGACCCTAGGCAGACTTTGTCACCTGACTAGTGTCCTGTGACCCTGATAGGTATAATGCAGTGTTCTGAAGCTCCTCAGCCTGAATGGATGACTCTGGGTGGGGTTTTTCAGAATTGAATTTAGGATCTTCAGCTTTGAGGGAGACAATGAGGTGCTCAGCAGCCCCTCAGCTAGGGTGGGTGATTCAGTGGTGTCATTGGGGCTCTGGGTAGAGACCTATATCCCAGGGTAGACATTTGGTTTCTCTGTACATTTTTGTTGAAGTGGGTAATACTGAATTAGGTCACTGTATTCATGTGTGGGGCCCTATACTCTCAGGAGGGGCACTAAGTTACCTGTAACACCTCTGTTGAAGTGGGCTGCTCTGGGCCAGGTGTTAGCAGTTTTGGATGGGACTCTTCACCCCTAAGAGGGATGCTTAGGGCCTCTGTAGATTTTCAGCCAGAGTGGACACTATGAGCAAGGCCACTGCAATTGTGGGAAGGCCTCTGTGATCCTGAGAGGTACTGGGAACTCTGGGGCTCAGGAGCTGCCCCACATAACATAGTTGAGGCTATGGGTGGGCCACTTTGCCTCCACAAAAGATGCCCCTCTGAAGCCCCTGTGCTGGGGGTGGGCAGCACTGGGCAGGCTCACTGGTGATACAGGTGTGGGTCTGTGCCCAACAGAGTCATATGAGTCCTCCACCACCTCCTTGTGGCTATAAGAATTGCAACCGTGTTTCACCAAAGAAGGTAGGGTCACTAGCAGTGGCTAGGGACTGTGATTAGGCACCTTTCTGGCTATGTAAAGTATAAGTACCGATGCCCTCTGTCCTTTGGGTGGCATCCTCACTGCACTGGACCACCTGAGCCCAGGGCATAGAACACAGCATGGTATAGGTTACCTAGCACAATGATGTGGCCTCAGGTGTGTGGAAACACTGCCAAGCCTAAATCAAAATAATGCACTCAGGTCTTGGGGCTAATCCCAAACTATAATCAATCACTGTAGCATCCTGGGTCCCTGGGGGTGGGGGAAGCTCTGCATGTCCCTCCCCAGGTCAATGCAGTTATGTGGGCTCCATGAGTAGAGTAGTTCTCACCACCAGGTGTGCAGCTGCAGGGGTAATGCAAAATCCCATGTGGTTGGGCCACTGGCCTGAGGGGCTGTGCTCCCTCACCTCTTTTCACAGGCAGAAACTCCTCCTGGGTCCTTGCTTCTCCTGATTGGGGGATGGGGTGGTGGTGCCTGGTAATTTTCGTCCATACTCTGTTTGGCTACCCTGAGTTTCAGCACTCACTCATCTCTGCATCTCCTTTGATGTATTACAGCTCTCTTCCTTCAGAATTTCAGTTCAAGAGAAGTTGCATATTTGATATGTTCTCTGTCTTTATGGGACAGACAAGTGATGTATCCTTGTAGTCAGCCATCTTGCTTCACTTCCCATCCAGAAACCCAAATTCTTAAAGCAGCAAGCTGACATAGGTGAGATATACACATATATACAGAAGAATTGTTGTGTGGGTGGATTTCCAGTGCCCAATTACATATGTGGATATTATCTCAGTGTCTCCACCCACTAAGATGCTTTCTTCCTTCACATCAATAAAACCAAAATTTCAGATTTCAAATGCTGCAAAGTCATACAAGTAGGAAAAAACATCACATTCCAAGTTACTCACTTCTATTCTTTGTTTCAAATGATTGCTGGCTCACAGTTTGTAGAGGCTAACCCCCCTCAGTCCTGGTAGTCTGTTATTTCAACATGTCCCCACTCCTTTGAAACAGAAAAACAAAAAAAAGGCTGTCAGACTCCTTTCCATCATTAGCAGGTTTCCTTCCATAACACCCCACATCATTAATCTCCCCAACCTCAATCCATCTGAGATCCACTATATCTAAAAATAGACCTTATGGGTTCTATTATTTGGAATGATTTTATGTCATCAACTGGGGATGTCTGAAGGGTGCCTTAATCTTCTGAAAGGCAGGAGACCTGAGTGGATCTTCTGCCCAAATCTAGCACGTCCAAACTGCTTCTTCCTGGTGATTTTAATCTTCCTGTCAGGGAGTTAACCATGATCCAAGCTGAAGCACTTTTATCCTTTCCATTTATGAGGAAACACAGTCCATTTCTACAAGGAAAGGTTATGTCTTAAACACTTCTTTTATATTTTGCAGTGACATCTGAGCCCTTTCTCTGGTAAAGAGAGATAAACTAGTTCTTGTCTTGAGGAACAAAAGTGTAAGTTTCCAGAAGTCAAAAGGGGTTTCTTACTTTACATCATTCAGTAATTTTTAGCTTCTCTGATTGCTCTTTGCAACATCACCAGCATAAGCAGAAAGACCCTGGGCCTTTACCATTTGAAAGTTATCATGGGTCGAGTTGGAAATTTATCTGGGCTACTTATTAGGCAAGTGGGAAAATTTGTATGGAGGTGTGTGTCAGTACTTCCCACATCAAACGTGATTTTGTAGAAGACCTTGAAACCATATCCTGCTGTTGGGTGGGTAGTGGATTGCAGCCCTATTGGCCCTTTCATGTGCTTCATAATCACCTCATTCATGCTGAAGAAGGTCTGGGTGGTGGAAGCCCCATGCCACTTCATGTACACTACAGACACACAAGCAGACCTAGGAGATATGCTGTCTCCATCCTCAGGTTCCTAATATTTGGTAGTTTTTCCACTTCTTTGCCCAAGGACTGTGCTTCAGCTAAGATCACACAGCTGGCACGTGGCAGAGTACAAACTTGAGTCCATGGCTTCTGCCTGAAAACCAAAGTCACTACATTACTTCACTTCTGCTTCTGTTTCCAAAGCCCTTTCACAGGATTCAGTGGTAGGGTAGGCATTTCCAGAATTCTTTACAAAAATGGTTTTCTGAGTATTTGTTTTTTTTTTTTTTTTTTAATTTTATTTTGTCGATATACATTGTGGCTGATTATTGCTCCCCATCACCAAAACCTCCCTCCCTTCTCCCTCCCCCCATCCCCCCCAACAATGTCCTTTCTGTTTGCTTGTCGTATCAACTTCAAATAATTGTAGTTCTTATATCTTGTTCCCCCCCCCCCCGGTTTGTGTGTGTGTGTATGTGTGTGTGTGTGTGTGTGTGTGTGTGTGTGTGAATTTAAACATTAATTTTTAGCTCCCACCAATAAGTGAGAACATGTGGTATTTCTCTTTCTGTGCCTGACTTGTTTCACTTAATATAATTCTCTCAAGGTCCATCCATGTTGTTGCAAATGGCAGTATTTCATTCGTTTTTATAGCTGAGTAGTATTCCATTGTGTAGATGTACCACATTTTCCGTATCCACTCATCCGATGATGGGCATTTGGGCTGGTTCCAACTCTTGGCTATTGTAAAGAGTGCTGTGATAAACATTGGGAAACAGGTATACCTTCGACTTGATGATTTCCATTCCTCTGGGTATATTCCCAACAGTGGGATAGCTGGGTCGTATGGTAGATCTATCTGCAATTGTTTGAGGAAACTCCATACCATTTTCCATAGAGGCTGCACCATTTTGCAGTCCCACCAACAATGTATGAGAGTTCCTTTTTCTCCGCAGCCTCGCCAGCATTTATCGTTCAGAGTCTTTTGGATTTTAGCCATCCTAACTGGGGTTAGATGGTATCTCAAAGTGGTTTTGATTTGCATTTCCCGGATGCTGAGTGATGTTGAGCACTTTTTCATATGTCTGTTAGCCATTTGCATATCTTCCTTAGAGAAATGCCTACTTAGCTCTTTCGCTCATTTTTTAATTGGGTTGCTTGTTTTCTTCTTGTACAGTTGTTTGAGTTCCTTATATATTCTGGATATTAATCCTTTGTCAGATGTATATTTTGCAAATATTTTCTCCCACTCTGTTGGTTGTCTTTTAACTCTGTTAATTGTTTCTTTTGCTGTCCAGAAGCTTTTTAGTTTGATATAATCCCATTTGTTTATTTTTCCTTTGGTTGCCCGTGCTTTTGGGGTCATATTCATGAAGTCTGTGTCCAGTCCTATTTCCTGAAGTGTTTCTCCTATGTTTTCTTTAAGAAGTTTTATTGTTTCAGGGTGTATATTTAAACCCTTAATACATTTTGAGTTGATTTTAGTATACGGCGAGAGGTATGGATCTAGTTTCATTCTCCTGCATAAGGATATCCAGTTATCCCAGCACCATTTGCTGAAGAGGCAGTCCCTTCGCCACTGAATAGGCTTGGTGCCTTTGTCAAAGATCAGCTGACAGTAAGTGTGTGGGTTGATTTCTGGATTCTCTATTCTATTCCATTGGTCAGTGTGTCTGTTTTTATGCCAGTACCATACTGTTTTGGTTATTATAGCTTTGTAGTATAGCTTAAAGTCAGGTAGTGTTATGCCTCCAGCTTTATTTTTTTTGCTCAGCATTGCTTTGGCTATGCGTGGTCTTTTATTGTTCCATATAAATGTCTGGATAGTTTTTTCCATTTCTGAGAAAAATGTCTTTGGAATTTTGATGGTGATTGCATTGAATTTGTATATCACTTTGGGTAGTATGGACATTTTCACTATGTTGATTCTTCCAATCCAAGAGCATGGGATATCTTTCCATCTTCTTGTATCCTCTCTAATTTCTCTCAGCAGTGGTTTGTAGTTCTCATTATAGAGATTTTTCACCTCCTTGGTTAACTCAATTCCTAAGTATTTTATTTTTTTGGTGGCTATTGTAAATGGGCAGGCTTTCTTGATTTCTCTTTCTGCATGTTCACCATTGGAGAAAAGAAATGCTACTGATTTTTGTGTGTTGATTTTGTATCCTGCTACTGTGCTGAAACCATTTATCAATTCCAGCAGTTTTTTTGTAGAGGTTTTAGGCTGTTCGATATATAGGATCATGTCATCTGCAAACAGGGACAGTTTGACTTCATCTTTTCCAATGTGAATGCCCTTTATTTCAATCTCTTCTCTGATTGCTCTGGCTAGTACTTCCAACACTATGTTGAATAGGAGTGGTGAGAGTGGGCATCCTTGTCTAGTTCCTGTTCTTAAAGGAAAAGCTTTCAGCTTTTCCCCATTCAGGATGATATTGGCTGTGGGTTTGGCATGTATGGCTTTAATTATGTTGAGATACTTTCCCTCTATACCTAACTTATAGAGGGTCTTTGTCATGAATGAGTGCTGAACTTTATCAAATGCTTTTTCAGCATCTATAGAGATGATCATATGGTCCTTGTGTTAGAGTTTATTAATATGGTGTATCACATTTATTGATTTGCGTATGTTGAACCAACCTTGCATCCCTGGGATGAATCCCAATTGATCGTGATGAATAATTTTACGTATGTGTTGCTGTATTCTGTTTGCTAGTAATTTAGTGAGGATTTTTGCATCTACATTCATCAAGGATATCGGCCTGTAGTTTTCTTTTTTGGTTATATCTTTACCTGGTTTTGGTATCAGGATGATATTTGCTTCATAGAATGAGTTTGGGAGATTTGCGTCCATTTCAATCTTTTGGAATAGTTTGTAAAGAATCGGTGTCAATTCCTCTTTGAATGTTTGGTAAAATTCTGCTGTGAATCCATCTGGTCCTTGGCTTTTCTTTGTTGGGAGCCTTCTGATAACAGCTTCAATCTCCTTTATTGTTATTGGTCTGTTCAAATTTTCTATGTCTTCATGGTTCAGTTTTGGGAGCTTGTGTGTGTCCAGAAATTTATCCATTTCCTCCAGATTTTCAAATTTGTTGGCGTATAGTTGTTTATAGAAGTCTCGAATGATTCCTTGTATTTCAGATGAATCAGTTGTAATATCGCCTTTTTCATTTCTAATTTTTGTTATTTGAGTCTTCTCTCTTCTTTTTTTTGTTAGCCATGCTAATGGTTTGTCAATTTTATTTATCTTTTCAAAAAACCAACTTTTTGATTCGTTGATCTTTTGAATTGTTTTTGGGTTTTCAATTTCATTCAGTTCTGCTCTGATCTTAATGATTTCTTTCCGTCTGCTAACTTTAGGTTTGGATTGTTCTTGTTTTTCTAGTTCTTTAAGGTGAAGTGTTAGGTTGTTCACTTGCCATCCTTCTATTCTTCTGAAGTGAGCATTTAATGCAATAAATTTTCCCCTCAATACTGCTTTTGCAGTATCCCACAGGTTTTGGTATGATGTATCATTGTTTTCATTAGTTTCAAGAAATTTTTTGATTTCCTGCCTGATTTTTTCTTGGACCCATATGTCATTAAGTAGAATGCTGTTTAATTTCCATGTGCTTGTATAGTTTCCAGAGTTTCGTTTGTTATTAATTTCTAGTTTTAATCCATTGTGGTCTGAGAAGATACATGGGATAATTCCAATTTTTTTGAATTTATTGAGACTTGATTTGTGACCTAATATGTGATCTATCCTGGAGAATGATCCATGTGCTGCTGAGAAGAATGAATATTCTGAGGTTGTTGGGTGGAATGTTCTGTAGATATCTGCCAATTCCAATTGGTCTAGAGTCTTGTATAGATCTTGTATTTCTCTACTGATTCTTTGCCTAGATGATCTGTCTAATATTGACAGTGGGGTGTTCAGGTCCCCTGCTATTATGGTATTAGTGTCTATTTCCTTCTTTAGGTCTAATAGAGTTTGTTTTATAAATCTGGCTGCTCCAACATTGGGTGCGTACATATTTATGATTGTTATGTCTTCTTGATGGATCAGTCCTTTTATCATTAAGTAGTGTCCCTCATTGTCTCTTTTTATGGTTTTTAGTTTAAAGTCTATTTTGTCAGATATAAGAATAGCTACTCCAGCTCGTTTTTCTTTTCTGTTTGCTTGGTAAATCTTTTTCCATCCTTTCACTCTTAGTCTATGTGAATCTTTATGGGTGAGGTGGGTCTCTTGTAGGCAGTATATAGTTGGGTCCTGCTTTTTGATCCAGTCGGCCAGTCTGTGTCTTTTAATTGGGGAATTTAAGCCTTTTACATTAAGAGTTGTTATTGAAAGGTGTTGATTTATTCCTAGCATTTTATTGGTTGTTTGGTTGTCTTAGGTGTCTTTTGTTCCTTGCTTTCTGATTTACTGTTTGTTTTCTGTGTTTGTTGGTTCCTTAGGTTGTAGATAGTGTTTCTGTTAGCTTGTTTTCTCTTCATGAATGCCATTTTTATTATACTAGTGGGTTTAGATTTTTCTTGGGTTTTTATGGCAGTGGTAGTTATTTTTCAGGAACCAAACCCAGTACTCTCTTGAGGATTTCTTGTAAGGGTGGTCTTGTGGTAGTGAACTCCCGCAGTTTTTGTTTGTCTGAGAAATATACTATTTGCCCCTCATTTCGGAAGGATAGCCTTGCAGGGTAGAGTATTCTTGGCTGGCAATCTTTGTCTTTTAGTATTTTGAAAATATCATCCCATTCCTTTCTAGCTTTTAGGGTTTGTGATGAAAAGTTTGATGTTAGCCTTATTGGGGCTCCCTTATAGGTGATTTGACGCTTCTCTCTTGCAGCTTTTAAGATTCTCTCTTTATCTCTGAGTTTTGCCAATTTGACTATGACATGTCTTGGAGAAGGTCTTTTTGGGTTGAATACATTTGGAGATCGTTGAGCTTCCTGGATCTGAAGATCTGTGATTTTTCCTATACCTGGGAAGTTTTCTGCCACTATTTTGTTGAATATGTTTTCAATGGAATCTCCATTTTCCTCCCCTTCTGGAATACCCTTGACTCGGATATTTGATCGCTTGTGGTTGTCTGATATCTCTCTCAGATTTTCTTCCATGTCCTTGATTCTTTTTTCTTTCTTTTTGTCTGCTTGTGTTATTTCAAACAGCCCATCTTCAAGTTCAGAGGTTCTCTCTTCAACTTCGACAAGCCTGCTGGTTAAACTCTCCGTTGTGTTTTTTATTTTGTTGAATTACTTCTTCAGTTCAGCAAGTTCTGCTACATCTTTTTTCAGGACATTGATTTCCTTGTACATTTCCTCTTTCAGATCCTGTATACTTTTCCTCATTTCATCATGATGTCTAGCTGAGTTTTCTTGTATCTCATTCAGTTTCCTTAGAATTATCACTCAAAATTCCTTGTCAGTTATTTCAAGGGCTTCTTGTTCTATAGGATCTAGAGTTTGAGATTTATTAACTTTTGGTGGTGTACTTTCTTGATTTTTTGTATTTCTGGTATCTTTTTTTTGGTGTTTATTCATTGTGGCCGGGGGTTTCACAGTTCACCAGTTTGAGACTAATGACTAACTAGGATGTTGCTGTGGTTGCCAATTTCGTATGGCTCCCTCTGTGACTGCTCAGTTGGCCTCTAGTGCCTTGTGTGTGTGGTTGTCTCGGGTCTTGGGCCTCTCCGGGGAGCCACCTTTCTGGTCAGCTTGGACTCTGCTGGGCTGGTGGATCACATACCACAGGGTGTGTGATCTCTGTTGAGCTTTCACTTCCTGTGCAGGACTTCTCCCTGTTCCGTGTGCTCTGGCCCAGGCTGTTAGATCGTGCAGTGGCGACCCCACCGGGTGTGTGGTTTCTGTCGAGTCTCCCCCTCCCTGGCCGCACGTCTCCCCACTCTGTGCACACTGGGCTGTGCTGGGGCGTGTCTTCTGCACCCCTCGTCTATCAGCTGGGCCTTCAAGACCCTGCTTGGCACCGCCTCGCCCAGGAAGTCTACCATGTTTCTGCTGGGCACAGACGACTGGGCTCTCTGGGTGCCTTTGTAGCACTATGTAGATCTTTCTCGGGTCTTGTTCACCTTTGTATCCCCCCAGTATAAAGCGAGTCTAGCGCCCACCTGCAGCCTGGTCTCCGGAAGGTTCAAGCGGACCTGGGAACTCTCCTACCACACTATTCTCAACCAGACATTCATTAGGCTTTTTTCCAAACTGGTGGCCGCAGAGATGGTATCTGCCTCCCAGTAAAAGGGAGTTTACCTGGGGCTGGAGTCCAGGGTATGGTGGAGTGACAGTTGGCCCGCCCGTACTTCCTTGCCGTCCCGACACTGGCCTGGGACACCCCCTCCACCAGCCCCGCCAGAGAACCACGGAGGGAGTGGGAACGGAGGCCCCCGCACCAGGCCAAGCAAGTGGGAGGGCTCAGTGCTGGCCGAGCAGGGCGGAGTTGCCTGCACCTGGGAAAATGGAGGCAGCACAGGGGCGGTGAGTGGCCTGGTGGTGCAGGCGGGAGCTGCGTGGGCATCCACCCCCCGAACAGAGCTGTGCCAGGGATCACTCACAGTGCTGTGCCAGGTCGAGTGCTCGCTCTCTGTCTCTGGTTTGCCACCTTTCCCAGTTCTCGGCCGCTGCCACCTCGGGCTGTTCAGTCGCGGCCCGGCTCGGGCGCTCCCAGGAATCTTCTTTAATGCCGCCTGAAACCTCGAATCCTGAATAGGGCAGCTGGCCGCCTTCAGCGCGGCCCCGGCCTCCGGGATCCTGGCTGCATCCACAGCAGCCCTGGCGCCGTGTTCCCTGTTTCAAGACTCGCTTTTGCAGCTAAGAAACAGTTCTTTTCCTGCTCCACATTTCAAAGCTGTTGTCTGTAAATGAGGCAGCCTTTCCTGCCGGGGACAAAGTGGCGGTCACCCCCCACGACCGGTCAGCAGCAGCAGTCCTCCCTTAAGAGATGGCGAGAGGAAGGTCCACAAGATTCCCGGCTGCCTGAGGCCCAGTGGCCACCTTTTCCACCTCAGCTACTCCGCGCCAGCCGCCGCAGCCGCCGCCATCTTGAAAAACCTTTGGTTTTTAACATGAAGAATTCTCTGTAGTCTCCTTTACCCCATCCATGCATTCAGGTGACATTCCACTGGAGCAGGCAGTAGGAGTTACTTCCCAGTTCATCTTCTTGCTTTCCTAAGGATATTTAATTTTACACGAAGCAAATTAAACTTATTTTAAATTAAAGATAAATTGCTACTACACTTAGTCTTCAGCACAAAGAAATATTAGAACCTAATATACAAATGTTTGTTTATAATTTTAATACAATTCCAATATTTACATACCACATATAAAGTAATTTTAGACAATAAACCATATATAAATGACACTAGATATTTCACAATATTTAACTGGCATATTTTAAAATTTGAAAGATCATGTGTTTAAATACATTGCAAAGACTTCTCTCTCCAACTTCTCAGAGTTGTGCCAAACTTCACAGGTTAAAGGCACTGTTCTCCAAAAGACTGTCTTCACTTCAGTGATTTTGGGTGTCCCTGGGTCACCTCACTTCTGACCAGCTAACTATAAATTATGGGGTCCTTACTACTTCCTCAGGTTAGATAATTTGTTAAAACATTTCACAGAACTCAGAAAGAGCTATCCTTATGATAACTGTTTTATTATAGCAAAAGGATACAAATCAGAACCAGTCCAAGGGAGAGACAGATAGAGCAAATCCTGGAGGATATGAAACACAAAGCTTCTGTTGTCTCCTTCCCATGGAGTCAGGAGGCATCACCTTTCCAGCACCTTGATGTATGACAATACAGAGTTTCCAGCCCAGAAAGCTCACGCAAGCATCAGTGTATACAAGTTTTGTTGTGGTTTCATTACTTAGGGCTGATAGATTAAATCACAGGTCATGCTATTAAACTCAACCAACCTCCAGCTCCTTTCCCCTCTCCAGAGGTCTGGCTAATACCATGTGAGTCAAAGCCCTAAATACCATGCTTGGTCTTTCCAGCATGGCCAGCCCCCAATCGTGAGTCATCTCGTTAGCACAAATTATCTCGGGGACCATTCTGAGTTACCTCAGCAATAGCATCAGATGTGGCCAGAAGAGCCCACAATGAATAACAAAAACACTGTTTCACTAGATAATTCTAAGGAATTTAGAAATTACCTTCCAGGAGCTGGGGACAAAGGCCAGCCAAATTCTTTATTACACAACTGCTTAATCATCACCAAAAATGTGTTTTAAGATTATTTCTGTAGTGCAAGTGGCATTCTATTATAAAAACTAAGAAACTAAAACAGAGTTCTCACTCAAATAGTAAGCTATCCAAACACACAAAAGTTGGCTCAATACAAAAAGTTGGCCCCATACAAAAGTTGGCCTGACAAAGCTAGAATTGTCCTCTCTAAATGTTTTTGGAAACATTATAGTTTAAGGAAAAAGAAGAAAAATGAGAGTTCCATACCATAGCAGGTTTCAGAAACAGTGATGCTTTGCAATGCACTCCTAATTATTAGTTAGGACTGTGTGAGTTTGAGGGAAGAGGGGATACACTCAGGAATAACCACATGGACAATCAAATTCTAAAGAGCATGAATCCTCCATATGCCTACAGAGCAAATTATGAGCAAAATCACACCTTATATCATTGAACAACTCACATTAATGAAGAATGTTGTATTCTCTGTGGTCTATCTGCAGAGAGATCATGTCCAGATAATGTGGAATACAATATAACACAGTGCTTTAGAATGTCTTTTCTATATGCAGCCTGCTGAGGTTCAAATACTTACTCATCAGCTACATGCCTCTGGAAAGTCAATTAACTTACCATGTTGTTATTAATAATACTCAGAAAATTGTTGAATTAATCTAAAAAGAATTAAAATGAAGTGATTAAACAATATGTGACACAGCAAATATTTAACAAATATAAGCTAATAGTAATAGTAGTAGTAGTAACACTGATTATTAGTAGAATATTTAGCATACTACCTCCCATTTAAATTATGTGGGATTATTTTCACTCAAAATGAAAACTCTAATAGTATGTCTTTTAGAGCAGAGAAAACTCTCATCTTAATTAAAAGATATATTAATAAAAATATATGTTTAGGAGGAATAAAGCTCCAGCTATTGCCATTAGTATGCAATTTTTAGTATTTCAGCTATCAGCAGTTGTCCCACAGAGAGTAACAAGGAAGTAGAAATAGCACATTTGATAGTGAGGTTGAGAAAGGGATTCTTCTTTTTCTACCTTTTGCATTGCTTGCATGCCTCCAAAACTGCTTTTCTAATGTAGCTAAAAGGCCACTTCCAAGTAGTGAATATGAATGAGGGCAACCACTCGATTGATCCTGACTGCCACTACACTTTTAAGGGCTTTGTTTTGATAAATATTGTTATGTCCTACTTTGAAATTCCGTCTCCATAACATATGCCCAAAGTAGGATTCTTTTATCTTCCAGTCCATTTTTCTGACCATATTGCCAGTCCATTAGCTACTGCCTAAGAATTTGTATAAGTCTGTACCTCACTATTTTTATTATATATTTCCCCTGATGGAATGAGAAATACCACTCATTATTCTGCTCATTGAGGGAATGTGTATTTTCCTTCTTCCGTCAAATGCAGCTATTACAGGTGACAATGTAGCTGCCTTCTACATTGAATGTTGGATCTTCACCCTGAACAATGCTGCTTGTTGAGAGTCCTTTAATAACTGATTCCACAAAAATAATTTAACTTTATTTTTTTGATGGGCTTACTTATGCAACTTCTAAAAAAGAATTTTAGAGCCCAGAGACTTGTGAGTTATCTGTCTACATATGTGATCAATACCATGAGTGGTACATCAGATGCATATTCTTGAATATACTATTTCTATTTGATGAGAGGATTACTCTGTGCCTTTCTCTTTCTATTGGAATACTGTTCTGACATAAACCCTGACATGATTATTTCAGTCTCTACGAAAGCCCAATGCAAGACCATAATTTGCCTTTCAAAGAAGACAGCCTCAAATTATTTTCTGGTTTAAAATCCCAGCAGTCACCACAACGTGATACTTATAGGCCTTTGCCAAAGGTCCCAGTCTTTGTTGCTGACACTTCTAATATCTTTTCAACATCAGGTGACATATGGTCTTGCATTATTTATCTATTGCTGTGTAACAAATTATCACAAACATAGCTACTTAAAACAACATCATTTATTTTCTCACAGTTTCTGTAGGTCAGGAATTTGGACATGACTTCACTGGGTTCTCTATTTCAAGGTCTTGAGACTGTGACCAAGATATTAGCCAAGGCTGGATTGTCAACTGACTTCGCAACTGGGAAAGAATCTACTTTCATGCTCATAGGTTGTTAGCAAGATTTACTTTCTTGTGGGCTATTGAAATGAGTACCTCAGTTATCTGCTAAGCTGTAGGCAGAGGCTTTCTAATTTCCTTGCCATGTGGGCCTCATCAATATGGCTACTCCCTTTATCAAAGCCAGCAAGAGAGAAAATGAGCTCATTTATAAGGCAGAATTCATATCTTATGTAGACTAATTACAAAAGTGACATCCCATAACTTTTGCTTATCAATAGAATTATTGATAAGAAGTAAGTCCCTAGACCAGTCTATACTCGAAGGAGAGAGATTATGTAAGAACATAAATACTGAGAGGTAGAGATCATTGGGGGTCAAATTAAAATCTACCTGCTTCAGTTACCAAACAATCAATGAGGCAATGGTGCTCTGAAACTCGAGAGCCTAGTGTTGTCTAGGTTGTCATTCAAATCTAAATGTTTTTACAATTTTGTGGATAAAACTAAGACACTACCCAGATATGCTGCATGTTTTCTCCTGAAACCAGATCAATATTTCTGCATTTTCTTTTGATTTCGGAACTGGATAGAAGCAATAATTCATTTTTGGCTTATTGAGGAATTTCATTAGTTGCTCTGGCCAAGTAATGAATAAGAATTTTACTGTTTGTCCTGGGTCCTATACTTCACCCAGGTAAATCAATATAATCTGTAATATAACTACTCCCCCTGGTAGTTACATAAATAACCAGTACTTTTAATTCATTCTTAGCTTAATATTCAGATTAAGATATCAACATTAAATCGTCAACATAATGAATTACAATAGTTGTCAATTAAATCAAACTTAAGTCTTTTTCACCAGAAAAGAGTGTGTATTGTGTGTATTGTGGTGTCAACACACACACAAGTTTAAATATCCCTGTGGGAAAACAATACATTTGTATTTCATTTCATCTCATATCAATGGAAATTGTCTCTGACTTTTTTCTGAAAAAGAAATTGAAAAGAAAGTGTTAGTTAAATGCATCACAAACTACCAATTCACACTGAGAAATGTTAACACTATATCAGACACAGCTGACACTGCTGTGGGCACCACTTTATTCAATACTTGATGGACTATAGTTAATCTGCAGAATTCACCAGCTTTTCTCACAAACTCTACTGGACTAGTAAACAATATATGTGTATATACTCTTACTTCCACATCTAATATATCGTAAATTAAAACTGTAACTTCTGGATGTCCCCCCAGTAACCGACAATGTTTTAAATTAAGTATGTGAGTGTATTTAAATAGTTATAAAATTCCCATTTAGCATGCTTAACTAAAAATGGATATGGATTCAGTTTTGGCAATATCCCTTCTCTCGATGTTTGAAAAAAAGATGGGTATCCCCATTTAAAAATTCAACGTATAGAGAGGCAGGAGAAGATGGCAGACTAAAGGTGTCCAACACATGATCCTCCCACAGAAAGGGACCGGAGCAAGGAAAGGAGAGCTAAGTATGGGGGAGAGCATCAGTGGGGGAATGTGGAAGGGCAGTGGGAGCTTGAAGAAGACTCTGTGGAGGACGAAAACCAAGCTCAGTGTTGCAGAGGAGAAAGCACTGCTCCAGCCACCACCTTGTCTCCCAAACCAATATCAGCCAGCAGGAATTCTCCATTGCAGCAGAAAGAATCTGCTTGGCTGTGAGCACTTCCTAGTGGTAACCTTCCTCCTTCTCTAGCCCCAGCCTTCCCCCATCACTGTGGTTGCTTGTGCCATTGTCTAGTCTCAAAACTATGGCCTCTCTCCCCACATAGGACTTTATCTTGCATAGCGCACCCCACATTGCACTCCATGTCACCTGCATGGTGCTTGGTGCCTGTGTTTCTCCAGACTTCCAGCCCCCTGCATGGCTCCTGCCTTCCACTCATCTGGGCTCCTCCAGCCTTCTAACTGCCTATGTGATTCTAGCCACCCAGTGGCCAGCATGACCCCACCTTCCCACCTGGGCCCAACCATCTAGCTGCCCATGTGACCTCACTTATCAACATGGGCCCAACCTTTTGGCCACCTGCACAGCCCCACCCACCCATGTGGACCCAGCCATCAAGATTCCCACATGGTCCCAGACACCCCGGCCACCCACATGGCCCAGACATCCAGCCACTTGCATGGTCCCAGATGCTATGGCCATCATGTGGCCCCACCCACACACATTAGCCCAGCCATCTAGCTGCCTGTATGGCTCCAGCAGACACAGACATAGCTGCTGACATCCCCGCGAAATACTGAGTCTACCCAGAACTAGTGAAACGACTGAGTCTTCCTGGAACCAAAACTAAAACACCCCACCCAATGGGCAATACATATAACAAATCTCCAGGAAGGAGTCTTTCTCCTCAAAAGCTTCCTTACAGTAACAGGAAGGAGTCTTTCTCCTCAAAAGCTTCCTTACAGTAACAGGAAGGAGTCTTTCTCCTCAAAATCCTCCTTAGTGTAATAGTAACAGAAGAAGTAACCACCAGATCATTAGGTATCAACATGGGTATACTAGAATTATGAAGAAAAAGAAAAAAAGAAAATATGACACCAAGAAAAGAATGCTACAATTCTCAAGTACCAGACCCCATGCAACAAGAATCCCTCAATACGTCAGAAAGGGAATTCTGAGTAACGATCTTAAAGAAACTCAGTGAGAAACAAGAAGACTAAGTTAGACAACACAATAAAATGAAAAAATCAATCCAGGACATGAAAGGGGAAATTTACAAAGAGATAAATACCTTAAAAAAGAATGTAGCAGAACTCCTGGAACCGAAATACCCATTCAAAAAAATGAAAACTGCAATTGAGAGAGTAAGCAGCAGGCTAGAGCAAGCAGAAGGAAGAGTAATTTCTTATCTTGAAGATAGTTTTTTTGAAATAACCCAGACAGATCAAGGGGGGAAAAAAGAGAAAAAATAATAATAATTTTTTTAAATGAAGAAAATCTAAGAGCGCTAGCAGTCACCTCAAGAGTACAAACATCCAGCTTATGGGTGTTCTGGAGGGGGAGGGGAAAGGAAAAGAATTGAAAAAGTATTCAACAAAATGATAGATTATAAAGAAAACACTATTAGACTAAAGAAGGAGATAATCACCAGTATGATAATAGTTGGGGCCTGAACACATATCTTTCAACATTGGACAGATCATCTAGGCAACAAATCAAAAGAGAAACATAAGATTTAAACTACATGTTAGACCAATGGGGCATGGTAGATATCTACAGAACATTTCATCCAACAACTAAAGAATATGCATTCTTCTCATCAGCATATGGAACATTCTCCAGGATAGACCACATGTTAGGTCACAAATCATGTCTCAACAAATTTAAAAAAACTGAAATCATTTCAAGTATCTTAGACTACAATGGATTAAAACTAGAGATTAATAACAAGTGATACTCTGGAAACTATACAAACACATGGAAATTAAACAATATGCTTCTGAATAACCTATGGGTCCAAGAAAAAATTAAATAAGCACGAAATCGAAAAATGTATTGAAACTAATGAAAATAAACACATCATACTAAAGCCTGTTGGATACTGCAAGAGCAGTACTATGAGGGAAGTTTATTGTAATATCTTTACATCAAAAGAATAAAAAGATTTCAAATAAACAAACTAATGCTACACCTCAAAGAACTAGAAAAACAACGACAATACAATCACAAAATTAGTAGACAGAAAGAAATAATTGAGATCAGAAAGAACTAAATGAAATAGAAACACCCAAAATGATACAAAAGATCAATGATTAAAAAGGTGTTTTTTTTGAAATGATAAAATGGCAAACCATTAGCTAGGCTAACTAAAGAAAGAAGAGAGAAAACCCAAATAACAAAAATCAGAAATAAAAGAGGAGACATTATAACTGATATCACAGAAATATACTGAATCATTAGAGATTATTATAAACAACTATATGACAATAAATTTGAAAACCTGGAAGAAATGGATAAATTTCTGAACATATCCAAACTACTAAGACTGAACCCAGAAGACACAGAAAACTTGAACAGACCAATAACAAGCAATGAGATTGAAGCAGTAATCAGCAGTCTTCCAATAAATAAAAACCCAGGACTGGACATATTTACTGCTGAGTTCTACCAGATCTTTGAAGAGGAAATAATACCAATTATCTTCAAAATTCTTTTAAAAATTGAAACATAAACTATTCTCCAAAACTCATTCTATAAGGCCAATATCACCCTGATGTCAAAACCAGAAAAAGACACAACAAAAAAGAGAAAGCTACAGGCCAATATCTTTGATGAACATAGATGCAAAAATCCTCCACAAAATATTAGCAAATAGAATAGAGCAATACATCAAAAAATTATACACCCTGATCAAGTGAGATTCGTCTCAGGGGTGCAAAGATGTTTTATCATATGCTAGTCAATAAATGTGATACACCACATCAACAAAATTAAGGACAGAAACTATATGATTATCTCAGTAGACACAGGAAAAACACTTGATGAAAGTCAACATTGCTTCATGATAAAGACTCTTAGCAAATTAGGTATAGAAGTTAAATATCTGAACACAGTAAGAACCATACATGACAAACCCACTGCCAATAAAATCCTGAGTGGGAAAAAGCTGAAAGTATTTCCCTTAAGAACAGGAACAGTACAAGGATGTGCATTCTCAACACTCCTATTTAACATACTATTGGAAATACTAACCAGGGCAATCAGGCAAGAGGAAGAAATAGAGGACATGCAGATTTGAAAAGATGAAGTCAAACTGTTCCTGTTTGCAGATGACATGATATTATAAACAGAAAAATAAAGTATCAAAAACTCCTTTAGAGCTCATAAATGATTTCAGTAAAGTTGAAGGATACAATCAACATGCAAAAAGGTAGTGTTTTTATACTCCAACGATGAACTAGCAGAAAGAGAAGTTAAGAAAACAAGCACATTTACAATAGTCTCCAAAAAATAAAATACCTGGGAATAAATTTAACAAAGGATGTGAAAGACCTTTACAATATTAACTACAAATCACTGCTGAAAGAGATTAAAGAGGATACAAAAAATGAAAATATATTCTGTGCTCGTAGATTGAAATAATAAACATTGAGAATATGTTCATACTACCCAGGCAAATCTACAGATTTAATGCAATCCCTTTCCAAATTCCAATGACATTCTTCACAGAAACAGAAAAAACAACATAACATTCCTGTGGAATAACACAGACCCTGAATAGTCGAAGAAGTCCTGAGCAAGAAAAAGAAAAAATTAAGCCAGAAGCATTACACTACCTGACCTAAAATTAAACTACAATGGTGTAGTAACCCAAACAGCATGGTACTGCATAAAAACAGACACATGAACCAATGGAACAGAATAGAGAATCCAGAAATTAACCCACACACTTGCTGCCAACTGATTTTCAACAAAGGCACCAAGAACATACAATGGGGAAAAGACTGCCTCTTCAATAATTGGTGCTGGGTAAACTGGGCATCCGTAAATAGAAGAATAAAACTAGACCCGTACCTTTTGCTATATCCCCAAAAATCAACTCAAAATGGATTAAAGACTTAAATTTAAGACCTGAAACTATAAAACTCCTAAATGAAAACATAGGGGAAACACTTCAGGATGTAGGCATGGGAAAAGACTTTATGAATAAGATCCCAAAAGCACAGGCAACAAAAAGAAAAATAAACAAATGGCATTATATCAAACTAAAACGCTCCTGCACAGCAACAACAACAAAAATACAATTAACAGAGTGAAAAGACAACTAACAGAGTCAGAGAAAATGTTTGCAAACCATGCATCTGACAAAAGGTTAATATCCAGAATATACAAGGAACTCAAATAACTTATCAGTAAAAAAAAAAAAAAAAAAAAACAGCAAAAAACAAACAAGTAGCTGACTACAAAGTGGGCAAAGGAGCTGAATAGGTATTTCTCAAAGGAAGATATACAAATGGCCACCAGACATATGAAAACCATGAAAAAATGCTCAACATCACTAAGCATCAGGGAAATACAAATGAAAACCACATTGAGATATTATCTCAACGCAGTTAGACTGGCTATTAGCAAAAATGACACACAATAACAAATGCTGGAGAGGATGCAGAAAAAGGGGAACTCTCCTACACTGTTGGTGGGACTGTAAATTATGCAGGCATTATGGAAAACAGTATGGAAGTTCTTCAAACAAGTATAGATAGAACTGCCATATGATCCAGTCATCCCACTATTGGGTATATATCCAAAGGAATCGAAATCATCACGTTGAAGGGATACTGCACTTCCAAGTTTACTGCAGCTCTCCCATGTTTATTAGCCAAGAGTTGAAACCAACCTAAATGTCCATTGATGGACAACTGGATAAGGAAAATGTGGTATATATACTTAACAGAACACTACTGTGTCATTAAAAATGATGAAATTCTGCCATTCACAGAAACATGGACAAACTTAGAGAAAATTGTTAAGTGAAATAAGCCTAGCACTGAAAGAGAAATACTGCATGTCCTCTCTCAAAAGTGGAAGGTAGAAAGGAAAAGAAAAACAAAAACAGTAAAATTCATTTAAAAAATAAAAGAAAGGGACAACAATCACAATAATACATTGGACTTTCAAAAAGAGAGAGCAAAACAAGTTACCAGATGTGGGAAAGGGGGAGGGGAGTTAGTGAGAAATTAGTAAAGGGCAACAAAAAATGATTACTTTGTGTAATATTAAGTGTACTAATTACCCTGATTTGAACATCACACATTGCACACAGGTGTTGATATTCAATGTGGTACCCCACAGATACGTACAGTCAATTATGTTTCAATACAAAATATATAAATAGAATAAAATAAAACGAAACAACAACAACAAAAATGAAGCTAATGATTTTATCAGAAAATAAATATAGGTAGTAACCCTTAGATACTATTCTGATAAGTGCTCAAGAGTGATCAATTCATTATAAATACTATGTGTACTTTGGTCACATATTCTGGAAAATAATGAATGAATTTATTGTGGTGAGCTACAGAGCAGCTCCAAAGGACAGAAGCAGAGGACAGAAGTAACTTGTTGAGTTCCTATCATGTGGGAAAAAAGATAAAGAACTATCAAGACTATGAGCTTACTGTATAAAAAAATTCTATTTTTTGAGTTTTCTTCTTCTGAGATTACTATAGTTCTTGAAACCAATGTAAATAAAAAAATCATAAATTAACAGCGTTCTGGATTTGCTAAAATCTTTTAAAAGCATTCTTTAAAATTTTTCTTTGAATGTTTTAAACGAATCTTCTAATCTGGGAATATTTCTGGTGCAGTTGATGGCAGTGGGAGAAAGTGTATAAAGCTTCATATCCTAAAAATAAAAAAATCAAACTAAATGTCCATCAAAGATAGAGAAAAAAGAAAAAAAGAAAAACAAACAAATTTTAAAAAGCTGTGGTTCATATATACAACGGAATACTAACTCGGCTGTAGAAAAAGAAAAAATATATATCCTATCATTTGCAGCAACATGGATGTAACTGGAAACCGATATGTTAAGTGAAGTAAGTCAGGCACAAAAGACAAATACTGCGTGATCTCACTCATATGTGGAATCTGAAAAAAAAAAAAAAAAAAAGTGGGTTTCATAGAAGTAGGATAATGGTTACCAGATGCCAGGGAAGTGGGGAGAGGAGGAAAAGTGGTAGACTACTGGGTGGGTACAAAACCATGCTATCTACCCTAAGTGAATCACTGTGCAGTACATGCATGCA
This sequence comes from Cynocephalus volans, assembly GCF_027409185.1. Taxonomy (NCBI): domain Eukaryota; kingdom Metazoa; phylum Chordata; class Mammalia; order Dermoptera; family Cynocephalidae; genus Cynocephalus; species Cynocephalus volans. Next base: position 26,954,164 of record NC_084461.1, on the reverse strand, counting down.
CTGAAATAACATACTGTACCCCACAAATATGTATAGATAAATGTTAAAATATGAAAATCATAAAAATTACATACATTCTACTGATATATCTTAGTAGATATGCCAGGCTTTGACAATACCATTACTTAGTTTAGTATATTCTCACTCTTGGAAAAATTTATTTTCTATGTAGTTAATACAATAAATGTAATTCAGGTGGTTGCCATATTTCACTGGAGACCATTTCACATTTCATAAGGACATTTTTGCCTATTGATTTCTAAAACAAGAATATACAGTATACTTTTTGTAACATCAAAATGAGAAGTAATTTGCGCTTCTGGATTTATTAACATTACCGGTGGCTAATTTTCTACTTTTGTGTAATAAAAACTTCCCTCATTTCTCAAATGTTTGCATATTAATATAAATGCCTTTCCAAACCCATTAAAATCATAAAAATGAACAGAATTCATTGTATGTGCTCTTCCACATCAATCTTTAAATGTTTTGAAATAATGATCCTCTGTCACCAATTTGACTAAAAAAATTGTTAATAAAACCATTAATACATTCTTAGAATTATTATAGTTGTACAATATTACATTATATTAGAATAGTTATCTATAAAATAAATGGCATCTATTAAACCTGATTTGTATCACAAATGAACATCTTTCAGCATTTCTTTATATAATAAATATGGTAACAAACATGGGAAACGTACAAACATAGGTAGATGAGTAGTTCACTGTGCCAGCTGCTGGCTTGACAAAATCATAATAAGTCTTATACCAATATTTGTGTGTGTGTGTCTAACTTGCTATGACTAAACTACATCAACACTTTAGGAAATATGAGCCCTTCTCCATCTGGCACAAGGCTTTTAAAGCTCATTTGTTGTAATTTAGAAAATCTGCAAACAACTGGCAAAAAAATGTATTTTTATTAAGTTCTTTAGCATCAGATTTGAAAGATCTGTAGCTTTGCCTACATTCCTAAAACCCAGAACAATTTTTTACAGTTTTTCAGTATTCTCTACATTCTCTAAATTCTAAAAAACTGTGAACTTGATCTTTAATTATCAACCTTATATTAATCTCTCATTTAATTTTTTTATGTTGATGATTCAACTGATATTTATACTTGAAAAATATTAAAAGTATGAGATGCTCTTTTTTGTTTATTTGTTTGTTGTTACAACAAAGATTTTAGACTGTGCCTCTCATACATTGAAGGAGTCATTTGTATGTTTCTGTTCTTATACTTTCTTCTTAGATATATTGCACACCGTATGTATTTTTTTCTATTGTTAAAATTCAACTCCTCTCTATAGTCACTTATATCTTTCTTATTTTCTCTCAAATTTTAATATTAAACAGTAATATCAGTAATTTGTAAGGAGTTAAGGCTATTTCTAGAAAGTACAAAAAGTGAAATAATAGATATGTTTTATGTAAATGCATACAATCTCATAAATATGTAGTTCGTAAAAGTTAGGAAAATTTCTAACTAGTGACTTACTGGAAAACAAAACAAAACAAAACATTTTTCTCTCTACTCTCTTACACAGTTACTTAAACAACACTTCTGAAACCGGATTCTCCAGTGGACATCAACTTAATGTTATAGTTTAATTCAATTGTGATACTATCTACTTGGAGATAGTGTCAAATCCCACAGGTTGAGGGCTCAGTGCCACAAGATTGTCCCTCACTTGAGACACCAATCACAAGTAGCAGGTTGTCAACTACACTTCTGACTGACCAGCTATAAATCAGGGGTTCCCAAGATGCCCTCCTTGAGTTTGATTAATTAAGCAGCTCACAAAACTTAGAGAAATGCTTTACTTACATTTACCCATTAATTATGAAGGATATTACGAAGGATACAGTTAACAGCCAGATGGTAGAGCTGCACAGGGCAAGGTACGTGGGAAGGGGTACAGGGCTTCCATGCACTCTCTGGGCGTGCTACCCTCCAGAAGCTCCCTGAACTCAAACCTTTTTGAGATTTTATGAAGGCCACATATGTAGGCACGAATGATTTCATCACCACACATTGGCGATTAACTCAACTTTCAACCCCTCTATCCTCCCCTTAGGTCAGGGAGGTGGAGATAAAAGTTCCAACCCTGTTATCACAAGGTTGGTTACCCTGACAACCAGCCCCCATTTGGAGGCTATCCAGGAGCCCACCAAGAGTCACCTCTTTAGAACAACAACAACAAAATGTTCCTATCATCCTGGAAATTTCAAGATATTTAGGAGCTCTGTATCAGATGATTCTATAACTCAGGAAATTACAAAGATCTTAGGATCTCTGTGTCAAGAACTTGGGTCAAGGACCAAATATTACAATAAAAGATACTCTTAGTGCCCCTATCTGCAAAGGTTGCAGGAGCTCTGTCTTAGAAACTGAAGACAGAGACTAAATATGTTTTTCTTATTATATCACAATGAACAAATATTCAAGAAGTGTGGGAAATAATAGCTGTAAACTATTTAAATAAATAAAATTGAGTTACATTCATGGTAAAGTAGGTGACAGGTAGCCAGGAAACAAAAGTGCTGCAGTTATGAGTATATATTTTTTTTCTTAAAATTATTAATTGCATTGATGAGTTAGCTAGAATATTGAAAGGAACATGGGAACCCAGAATCAGAGACAGTTTTGCTCTGGGGACAAAACTCATCACAAAAAAATGTCACAAAAATGATGAACTTGACAAGCTCTGGTTCTCCTAGACACAATGTACACCAAGGGATAAGAACACAGTCCCAACACCTGCCCCAATTGAATTCAAGAACCTTCTGATATAAATCTACGACTTCACAGGGCTATGATTTCTGTGAATATGAGAACTGAGACTAAAACCCTTCACAATTCTTTGTCTCAAGAAGAATGCAATAAAAGTTGGTCATTTTAGAAAGGAGGTCTGGTGAGGATTTCCTTAAAAAGTTGTCACCAGAAGAAAATTCTAACAAAGATTTGAAAGCCAAGATTACATAAAATTTTTAGTTCAAATGGCAGTTTTCCTAAATGTTTAGTGTAATCAAATCCATATCATACCTGGAATGGTTTTCCTCAATAATTTCATGAATAATTGTTGAGGGAAAATGAGCAGAACACTGTCAAAAAGGAAGACCCTTTTGACAGATGAATAGACATTCTACAATGATATAAAAGAAGACCTAAAAATTTAAAGATGTCAGTTATCTCCAAATTGGACTATCTGTTCAAGAATATGTCGATCATATCAATCAAAATCCCAATTTAAAAATTTATTTTTCTGACATTACTTGACAAAATTTTTTTAAAAATTGAAAATACAAAGAACCAAGAATAGTCAAGGTACTATTAAAGAAGAATAAAAGAGATGACAAACTTCTTAATCACAGTATTTGTCATAGTTATAGTAATTAAGACAGAATTATATCCGTGCAAGAATAGAAAAATATATCAATGGAACAGAAAAGAGAGCTGAGAAATAAACCCTCATTATATGGACATTATATTTATTGCAGATCAGTGAGCAAAGGATAGGTATTTAAAATAAATGACGCTGAATCATTGATTATCCATCTGAGAGCTGTGTTACAGCAGTTAAGGGCACAAATATGGAGCCAGATGCTTGCATCCAAGTCTCAGACGTGCATTTACCAGCTTCGTAATCTTGAGCAGTTAGTTTACATCTGTGTACCTCAGTTTCCTCATCTGTAGAGTGGGAATAAAGATGGCATGCTTTCCAGAGAGGTTTCTTTTAAGGGTTAATTAATTAATATATGTAAAGTAGTAAGATAATAACTGACGCCTAGAATGCATAATATGTATTATTATCCAAGTCATAATTACCTTCATTATCACTAATTATAGTCAACATGATGATATGGGGATACAAATAAATTTATAATCCTGCCTTGTAACAAACACAAAATCATTTCCAGGTAGAATGAAGACCTACATAAGAAAGGAAAATCTTTAAAGATATCTTACTTCTATGAGTGAAAAATGCTAGTGATTTTGGTGAACATAGAGTTGAAGGTCATTTAAAAAAAAATGTTGTCTGAGAGTTGACAACAGGCTCAATATTTCCCAATCGGTTTTCACGTCTACAGCAAAGTTGCCACTGAATTGGCAGATAATTGTTTTAATAAATTTAATTATTTGCGTTTCAGTAAATTTTACAAATTCTTTGAAGTCCATCTATCCCTTTTTCTCAGCTTACATAAATAATTCTCATCCTTCAAAAAGACTTCCATTCTACATGAAAACTTTCTGGCTCATTCCAATTTAGAGTTATTTCTTTTCTATATTCTGATACAGTTCACAACACTTATATAGCACTTACCAGTTCTTTCGTATAGAACTTTTAAATTGTTCAGTGTTTAAAAATTCTGAGTTTGGAGTAAAATGTATCCAAGTTTGAGGACAAATTCTAGCAGTTGCTAATTGAGGGTCTAGGTGAACAACCTCTCTAAACCTCAGTTATCTCATTTGTATTAGAGGAATAATAATACTTGCCTTATGAGATTTTACTGGCATTGACATAAACAATGTACCTAATAGAGTAGGTGTAATTAATTTATCATTTCCTATTTTACTTAAGCATATTAGCAGAAAACATTGTGCTATATTGTTTATATGCACCTGAGAACCATGTGAAATATCTTGTACACAGAGATATTTAATAAGTATTGTTATGCAAACTGGCTGCCAAAAGTAAAGTTCAATCTCCTCATTTTGCTGTGCATTGTTTTTTGAAAGCCCTGAGCACCCAAGATAATTTCTTCTTCCCTTATTTTCATGCATTTAGTGCTACACAAAGATGTCCAGTTTTAGAGTTACTGAGAAAGGAATCTTTTTCCCCCTTTCTATTGTTCCCACATAATTATAAAATAAAATTTGAAGGAGAAAGAATCAATGGAGTAAGAGAATTTTGCTTTTGTGTGTGAAATGTATTACAGCTAATGGTCCTGGGTACTCAGAGTGTTTTCATTAGGTGTCATTATGTTATTTGAATAACACCTTTTTCTTGTTATTGTTACTTTAAAAAAATTTTTTTTAAACTCCTAATATGCTGGAAGGTGTTTTGTCTTTTAAAAAATAAACATTTCAGAAGAGGGTTTTTTTTCCTTCAAAATTAGTTTTCAACTGATCACTGGGACTCCTGAGCATATTTACTATACAAGAGACACTGAAAACAAATAATAACAAATCACCACTTTCTCTGTCTCTCTCTAATTTTCTGGAGGGGGGGAGGCATAATTTTATCTGTGTATACCATAAATGGGGAGGGATACATCTTTGTTTTCCAGTATTTGACAAGCAGTGTACTCAGGTTATATAAGGAAGCTGTTATATACAGATTTTTCTGGTAATTTATATGACAGACATTTTTGTATTTCTCTTTTCTGGAACCTTACCCAGTACATTTGCCTGCTTCTGTTGCTTATATAACAAAAGTCTGGAACTGGGCAATCTATAAGAAAACAACAATTATTGCAATAGTTTTGGAGGCTGGAAGTCCAAAGTCCAGGAAATACTTTCGGTGAGGGCCTTCTTTAGTGGTGGCTTTTACAGCAATGCAGGGGCCTCGCATGGTAGAAAGTGGTGGAGAGGAGAGAGTGAGAGAACAACCTCCTCATTCACTCTTTTAAAGCCCTCAGGTCCATGGCCCTGGCCACCATTAATCCATTCACCACTTCATGGTCCTGCAATCTAATCACCCCTTCATTTACCAAATAGGATTTCCCACCCTCTTAACACTGTCACAGTGAGGGTAAAGTTTTGGGGGGACACTCAGTCCAAAACAGCCATTGTCTCTTAAGAGGCTAAGAGGCTTTGATTTGAGTGAATATTTGTTTTCATAGAACCCATTTAAAATTTTAAGATGTAGCCAGTCAGTTCCACGTACACTTACGGAACAGCAGAATCAGAAGAGGTCTTCTTGTGTAATCCATGATACTTTATACGTCACTACTGACAAATGGCTATTTGGCTTCTGTTTCAATATATTTAAACAGGAAATAGTTACTTTTCAATGAGCCTTCTTCAATTTTTGTCCATGTCTAACTTCCGAAAATGTTCTTTTATACTAAGCCTGGATTTTCTTGTTAAAATTTCCACTCAAATGAGTTTATCCTCAATTTTGGAGCTACTTAAATTAAGGCTTTACATTTTTTTATTCATTCAGATAGTTAAAGAATACAAGTTGAGGGGCAACCGTTTTCTTTCAAGAACTCATTTGCACTCTCCTGAGAATTTTGTACAAATTTTACACACAATACATTTTTGTACAAAAACCATTTTGGGTTAGGTATTTTTATCCCAATTTTGCTTAAAAAAAAATCAGAGCACATTTTTTCTAATATTAAAATTTAACTATCATGGCTTTTCCATGACTCTTTTGTTGTCCAGGAAAAATAGCAGTTTATTTGTTCATAATCTGACAATTTCAACTCTTAGTATCCTGATTTGTATCCATTAACAATGTTCTATTTTTCTTTCTTTTTTTCCAAAGTGTTTTTTTTTAATTGAAAGAAAGAACAAAAGAAATATTCAAATGCAACCTTTCTGAGACTTGTGTCCTAAACTGTGAAAAAAAGTCTCCTTCATCACTATCTGTAATTATCTACATAGGTATAATTTGTAACCTCAATAGTCTCCAAGTTTGTAATAAAGTGTTCGATACATTCATGGCTCCTTAAGAGAGTTACTATCTATGTTATACTTCTAATTATGGTGTGAGATAAGAAAATACCTATGTTCCAGTAACTCTCATCCATGAAACCAAGTATCAGATAGTAGTAGAGACATTTTTAACCTCTGTAATCATGAAAGACTAAAATATAATGCTTTTAAGTAACTTTTCTTCTATGAAATAAGATTCTAATTCTAATACTACTATTATTTCTAACGCTGTCTTTCCAATTCTATTTTGTATTAGATTAACGTATTTGGATTACAGATACATGCATATTGCCTGTACTGCTACGTGTTAATACTCACTTCTAACAGCTCTTTCTCTTATCCCTTTGGATAATTTTAGTAACATACTTGGGTAACATATCAATATTTATTGCCCAGTAATAATGAGTAAATATTGACTGGCACAAAGCTTCACACTTTACTTGTATTAATTCATGTAATCTCCTTTTCAAGCTTATGTGAACATAGACTACTATTCTCCACCTTTTAGAGATAATGTTGCAGATACAGAGAGGTTAAGTGATATGACCAAAGTTACAAAAATTGTTAATGACAGTGCCTGAGTTGAAATCTAGGCAATTTGGTTCTAGAGTCCATGCTCTTAATCACTAACTTTCATAGAAGGCTTTATTATTTGAAACATTCAGTGTTCTTACAAATGCTGGTTGTATTAAATGCTGGTTACACTTGTTTTAGAGCTCATGGCACATGATATAGTCTATCATAATTGTTGATTATAATAGCACTCACCTAGTGAATACCTATAGCATTGTCAACCACACACATGTGCACACACACACGCAAAATCATTCCTAGGAAATATCTTTGGGGTTCAGTCCACACTTAGATTTATTAACTTTAGGAAGCAAATGGCAGCTGACAGATGGCTTGGTAGCTAGTGCTAAGAAAGACCTTAGTGTGTATGTGTATATATACATATATATATATGGTTATAAATCTCCTACCATTATCACTTTTTGATTCCTTTCATAAGAATTCCAGAAAATTTTATTTTAAAAATCATTTATTAAAGCAATTTGTGCAAAGTATTGTGTAACAGCTCAAAAAGACCTACAATAAAATAAATTTTAAAAATCATGCAAAACTTACTGATTTTATTCTTATTTAAGACATCCTTTGATATTAACCTGATCTTTTTTATAAAAACTGTTCTAAAATAGACCCCTATAAAGTATTAAATAATTGTTTCTGTGAGAAACTTTGAATGTTTCAGTTAAACTTTAACAAAAAACATGCCATTCCACTTTCTTTATTTACTACCTGTAAGTATAAAAATTCTATTTTCTTCTATAATCATGGCTCAAGAGCCCTAAAAAAGCCACTGCACAGTGAACCCTTCTTGAGGTTACACTAAATTATAAAGTTTCCTGGGTAATGGGATAGGATATCTTAACGTAAATAATGTTTTGCATAACTTCTAAAGTGATGCAATAATTTTAGCACCAATTTAACCTCAAACTGTATCAGAAAATTTAAAAACCTATGTTTTAATTTTTATACATAAAATTTAATTATATATAAAGTTAATTTAATTATATGTATGAATTCAATGTCATTTACATATTTTAAAATTATATATATATATACACATATACATAAATTCTTTAAATACACACACACACGTTTGTGTGTGTAATATTCTTAACTCCAGTGGCAGACACCTGACTGTTACCAGAAATCCTCTCATCCAAAATTGAAGAGTCTCTTATTGAATTTAGCTTTTAGAATCTCATTTAGTTTTTGTTTTGAATAAGTTTTATTCTAGGAAAGGCCTCTGCTCCTATGTAAAGAAACTTTTATGCAGCCTACATATTCTATTTTCCACTGTTCATACACGTGTCTGTCCCCTCGCACTAACAGCATAGATTCAGGTGATATTCCTGCAGCAAATACAGTAACAAAATAATCAAAATTATTTTTAAAATGTACTACAAAACCTTGAAGCTCACAGAAATAAAAGTAAAAGAACTTTTGTAAGATATTTCTAATTATTAAATTAAATGCTGTATATTTTATGATAAATATATAATACATTAATGTTCAAGCAGTCAAACCATAAAAACATTTCATTTTACCATTTTGTTGACAATCTTTCATAATAGTTACAAAAAAGCATCTTACTTTAACTCTACAGATAAATATTTCTACTTCATTCGGGTTAAACACCTAAGCCTGTTATACGGTGCTTAACCTATTCTCTGTATTTAAAACTAGCCATTACTTCTACTTATGAATAGTCTTCTAGTATATGTAGGAAAAAATCCTTCTATCTCAACCTCATTAAATTATTTGTCTGATTATGTAAATTGTAAATGTTTTAATAATGGAATTACTTAAAATACATAATGCTACTGACATCCAATTATATCGTAAATTGCATTACAGCATGTTTGCTGTTTCAATTTTACTCCTCAGCCAGGAGGTATGAAATTTGTAGCTAAGTATTCAAAGTATAATTACATTAATAAATGTGCCTTACCATGCACATATTTTCAAGCTCCTATTCATTAAAGGAATTGTAACTATGCTCCAAAAAAAAAAAAAAAAAAAAAAAAAAAACTTGGTTCTTCCATATCTAAAAATAATTGAATTTTAAAGGTACAACATTTAAATGGAAAAGTGCTAACCTTGAAAACGTACTTACCAAACATATAAGTGTAATTTAACTAAACTATCTTCATACTGTAACTTGTTTACTCTAAAATTTTTATTAATTAATTTCTCACCAAAAAAGATGAACTAAAGAATATGGGGAAAATATTATATAAATGTGTAAATATAGATATATGTAGTAGCTCTTTGGACAAAGGACATGAAATAGATTTAGATTATACATGAAGACAGCTATAGACACTAACTAACCACTCAAAGCAGAGAGAGAAATAGAGTAAAAATCTATTTTACACACACATTGTTTGGTTGTTGTTAGAGACATACCTTGGCAATAAAGTAGGTCTGTTCCTCATAAGAGTCCCCCAACAATTAATGTGTCATTCACACTACCCAACTCAGATGGTTAGACAAATGTTCAAGTGGGTGACACAAATAAAAACCCAGTATGTGGATAGACAAGATATTGTGTATAACACACTATTTGAGTTTTATTTTTTGTTTGTTTTCTCTACATTTCATTATCGCTACCTGAATATGTCCTATTATCTGCATGTTACGTAAGGAGTACAAAGCTGGGAAACAAATCTAGTGGTATCAAAGTGGTCAAGGAATCAACGCAAATTTCAGTGTACACAAGGAAAGAAAAGAGTTAGTGTTGCGAGCATGTGACTCATCCTAAAAAAGGTCTACTTGTCAAATTGGCCCTGGACTGGTGTCTAGGAAATAGGTGGGTAAATAATTCTTTACATATAATATAAAATGTACTCAATGATAAGACTGGATTACTGTGCTAAAACTGTGGTTTAAGCTAAACATCTGCTTTCATTTTAGGACTCTGGAGTTTTGGCATGTGCTGCGTAGGGTATGATCAAAGTTTGACTCCAGATTTTAATGTTTGGCTGCAGGTAGCGTTTAAGGCTTGGCCCTCCCTCTTCCACTTGTGCCCACTTCTTTGACTCTTGTATGAGGTTCAAACTGTGCAGCCCTCACCCCAGCCCCAGCCCCAGCCCCTAACTGCCATAAAAACTCCAATCCAGTCTCCTTTCCAGGACCTGCTTGGGAGCCACCCTGCTCTCCTTCCCCAAAAGTTTCTTTATGTGACTATACACCTCTTCATACTCTCTTAGTGTGGGTGTGTGTGGGTGTGTGTGGGTGTGTGTGGGGGTGTATACCATCAGTCTGGATGTTCAAACTAAATTTTGGGTGGGGATCCATCCTGCTCTGTAGGTGCAGACCACAAAATAGAGTGCTTACAACACCAGCCCATGTAAAAACCCTGGATACTAATTCTCTAATGAGCTTTCCTAGCAGACAACAATTTCCACAATTTCCACCCATTTTGCTGGACAAATTAAGCATGCACTATGTGACTCCACTGGGAGAAAACTCTTGCAAGCTTACATCTGGTTTCCTCCACACTTTGCTCCATGTACTTCCTCTCTGCATATTTTGATTTATATACTTTGCTGTAATAAACTATAAGCTTGAGGATAACAACTTTTAAGTGCTATGAATCCTTCTAGTGAATCACTAAACCTGGAGTGGTCTAATGGACCCCTACAGAACACATTAATAGGATTGCTGGATTGAATTATACTCAGAAGTATATGTAAATCTCTTTTATGTCACATGCATCTTCTGGTAGTACTTGCCTAGAGCCCGTTTTTGCGACTGATTGTGATACTGTGTCTGCTCTCTCTATAGGGAATTTCATAATCAATAACAAAAAATGTTTATTCTATAGTCTTTTCCAACTCTATACAGTTTATTTATAATAACAAATTATAATTGTGAGGATTAATAAGATGCGTTTGTTAGTAAATATTAGGGAAAAAAGTAAATAAAGATTTAGAGAATATGCAGTTGTAGTCTTCTGAAAACAAATCTTGAAGTAAAAGTATGTATATACTTTTAGTAGGCTCTTGAAATACATAAGATTATTGCATTTATGGAAATAATTATAAATATGCTTTGGAATATTAAATTTGTTTTGAGACTAATCTTGAAAATTTTGTGCTTTTTCAATTTGAAACGTTGCTTTCATTATGAAAGCAATTCATGTTCATTTTAGCAATGTAAGTTGCAGGGGAAAAAAAACCTTTAGGAACACAATAATAGGCACTTGTATTACAATTTTCCTGGGATAACTTTTTTATGAATTAAGAGTGTGCACTTTGCATGTGTATATCTCACTCTATTTTCTTCTTTTCCCAAATGAAAATTACATAATTGGTCAATATTTTAAATCCCATTCATTTAAAAATATGTCACACACATTTTATTGTTCTTTTCATTTGCTTTTGCTTCCAAAACATGTTTGTAATCTAAAACCATAGTTTTACTATTAGAATTTCTTATTAATCCGAAATAAATGTATACTGACATTCAAAAGACAAATAGAGAATGTAGGCAACAACTTCATGCCAGTTAATTTGACAATTTTTGTGAACTTGATAATTTCTGAAAAACACAAGGAACCAAAATAAATAAAGGAGGCAATTGATAGTATGAAAGTCTGATATATATTAAGGTAATCAAATCTATTACTTTACAAAAGCCTACAAAAATAATCCATAACCTTAGGCCCATATAGCTTCCTTATATTCTTCCAAATATTTATGAAAAAAATGATACCAATTTTACACAATATCATTCAGATAAAGGAAAAAGTGTAAACACATAATGATTTTTATGAGGTCAAAGTGACTTTGATACCAATACCAGATAAGAATATTAAAAGAAAAGAAAAAATAAAGAAACATCATCCTCATGAACTTAGATTTAATAATCATTAACAAAATATTAGCAAAAGAAATTAGACAATAAGGAAAAGGGTAAATTTATCCAACAAAGTAAGTTAATTCATGGAATAAATGAGTGATTTAGCATTCACAGAACATTCAATGCAATTCATAACATTAGCAGAAACATATCATTGCAATAGGTACAGAAAAATTATTTGACCCATTTGTGATGTTAACACTTAGCAATCTAGAAGTAGAAGATTCCCTTTTTATTCAAATGAAGAGTACCTCAAAAAGCTGCAAAAAATATGATAAACAGTAGTGAAATATGAGTTGTGTATGAGACAACAATATTGATATCATGATTATTATAAAATATTGTATAGGAGTGAGCCTGGACAGCAAAACCAAAAAAAAAAAAAAAAAAGAAGGAATGAAAAAAGACACCAGTAGAGTGCAATATAATGCAGTGCAATGTAATGCAAGACAATACAATGCAACATTATAAGAATATATTAAAAAATAAAAGGCATACAGTTTAGAAAGAAAAAGATAATTGCCATTATTTGCAATTGTTACTATGTACCCACCACAATGGCTTACATATATCAAACAGACAAAACAAAATGTTGAGTTCCCAAACTGCTTGAAATATAATAACCTGCTGTTGGAAATGAAAATTGAGGGGGAAAAACAACTCAAACTTTGGAACAGTGACCTTATGAGTGTCTTATGACTAAGCAATTTCATTTCCAGGTAAATAATTAACATAAATGTGTTTATACTTTTACGAGAAGACATTTACAAGAGTGCTCATGAAGGTGCTATTTATTACAATCAAAAATTAGCCAAATGCTCATCAAATTCAGAATGGAGCTTTATTATATAATAATAATAGAATATTACTTAGTAATTAGTATGAAAAAACGAACACATCCAACAATATGTGGAAGAGTCTCATAAGCATAATGTTGACAAAAGAGCCAAACCCAAGAATATTTTACATGTGAATCTAGATGCAGACAGTAAAAACTCATTTTGGGCATTAGAAATCAAGATAGGAAGTATGGTGTGGTAGGCGGAGTTAGTGACAGGAAAGAAACACAAAGAGGTTTCAGGGATGCTGAAAATTTTCTGATCCTTGAGCAATTAAGTTTTAAACAATTTCTTCTTAATTGACATTTTAAATAAAATTATCATCAGTACGTTATTATGAAAACAGTGAAGTAAGAGTCTTCAACAATTTCATGGAAAGATCCATATTATCTTTTAATTCCATTTTCCATGACTTTTTGGAAGTGCCCTCAGATACATGTATATATATTTTAAATTTTTGATAGCTATTTATTCAAAAATAAATTTTGTGTCCTACATATCTCTTAATTTGATAGGAGAAATTTCATTAGTTAAGTACTGTTTTTTAAAATATTCCTTTCTTTGTTATGCTGGAAATTTTTACTCTCAGGCTACTGCTCCATGCTAAGATTCCAAATATATGAGAAATAAGTGACAGGGGACAATTGTGAAAGGATAGGTGAGAAAGGATTGGCAGATGAATTCTTATAAAGATAATTGGTAAAGTGTGTAAATAGAATATGAGATTTTGAAATTTAATTATCTCAAGATTCTTTGTAGTTTTGTGAACTTCGGAAAGTTTCATGTTTCCTGACATAAGCATACATCATTTTAAAGGCTGCTACACTCTTTTGCCTTTCAACTTGACAATTGTCCATATATCTAACTGTAAAACATTCTGCAGCAGGCCCAACTGTAAAGAACTGTTACTTGAAAGAGATTGACTGAAATTGAAGAGAGCTGCAGGATGTTCAGACTGATGATATCACACACACACACACACACACACACACACACGACAAACAGTGTGAAGTTTGTACAGGAATGGAGATTCAAATGCAATAGAAATGACTTCACTGGGACCACCCATTTTACTGTTTACCTGTTCTATGCTTATAAATGGAGAGGGAAAAGGGATGGAGAAAAAAAAAACGTAATTCATAGCCATGACTGTCATGGGTTTTATTTGAAAGGAGTTTATTTTATTTGATCATATCAGGGTACTTTATGTAGAAGTGGGAGAAAATATTTAAAATGGCAAATATGCTTATTTCAAGATTGCTTCCATTATCACAAATTGTTTGCATTCTTAATGTAGAGATGATTTTTAATTTTATTATTGTTTTTATAAGGCATTTAAAAATTTCATTGATGTTGAGAGAAGAGTCATGAAATATACATACATAACAAAGTGGTTGTTACTCTATATATGATTTGACAAGAACAAATCTATTAACTCTTTATTCTAAAATGATATAAGTTCCATTTATATAAAGTGACGTGTTGTTAAGTTTCTGTAGAAATTTTTTTCAAGTGTAAGAAAATATTTTATCTGCCATGACAAATTATTTTTCCATGTTTCTACTGAACTAGACAATTTGGTTACTTTGAATAACATTTTAATTGAAAGCCATGAACCTGAAAACTTAGACTAACTTAGTGACATCAAGAAAGCTCTCCAAACTTCTTTTTCATGTCATCACTATTTTTTCATAGTGCCACTTCGATGATTTTGTTTTTGTTTTTGTTTTCCAATTTATTTTTTATTGAAAGATAATTAGTTCTACATATTTGTGGGGTACAAAGTTGACTATCAATAGTTGTGAACGATGTGTGATGGTCAAATCAGGATAGTTAGCTTATTCATCATTCCAGTATGTAATCATTCTTTGTGTCTGTTAACCAATTTCTCATTAATTTCTCATTATCCTTCCTCCCTCTCGCCTTTCCCTCCCCCTTTCAACTCTAGTAACCACAGTTCTGTTCTCTCCTAAAAGTTCAATGTATTATTGTGATCATTGTTTCTTTCTTTCTCTTGCTCTCATTTTCTTTATTGTTTATTTGTTTATTTATGAATTCAGCTTCCACTTATGAGTGTGGCCTTGTGTTTTTTTTTTTTTCCTTTCTGTGTCTGGGTTGTTTCACTTCGCATAATTTTCTCCAGACTCATCCATGTTGCTGTGAATGGCAGAATTTCATTCTTTTTATGGCTGATTAGTATTTCATTGTGTGTATATACCACACTTTCATTATCCAGTCATCCACTGATGAACATTCATTTTGGTTCCATAGCCTGGTTATTGTAAATAGAGCTGTGATAAACATAGGAGTGCAGTCATCCACTCAACATGATTTCCATTCCTTTGGATATATACCCAGTAGTGGGATTACTGGATTGTATGATGATTTTGAATATTATCATAGATGTTTAATGCTTGCTAATTTATTGCTGTGGACTAAATGTTTGTGCCCTCCCAAAATTCATATGTTGAAGACCGAATGCCCAATGTGATGGTATTAGGAGGTGGGAACTTTAGGAGGTAATTAGGTCATAAGGTCTCCACAGTCATGAATGGAATTAGTGCCCTTATAAGAGAGATCTTGCCTCTCTCTTCTCTCTTTCTCTCTCTCCACTATGTGAACACACAAAAAGAACTCAAAACTGTTTCATGTCTCCATCCTAGTCAACTAATGTTACTTAAAGAAATTATCACTTCTCCCATGACCAGACATGGTTGTTGTTATTATATCCTTTCGCTATCATCTGGCAGAGATAAAACTTAAAAGAAAAAAAAAAGGAATGGAAACATTTACCCTTAACGTGGGGTATTAACTTGCAGAGACACAATCTAAAGTGTTCTACTACTAAAAGAACTAGAAAAATAATTGAAGTCTATTGTTTAAGAGTGAGTAGTTTTCCTCGAATTGAAAATATTCGTCCTCTATTCAGATAGTAAAATTTACTTTTCTCAGATGTTTTACTCTGCTGAAGAGCTCTTCCTTTTTTTTTCTTTTTCTTTTGATTGTACTCATGCCCAAGCTTTGAGGGAGAAAATATTTACGACTAAAGTTGTACAGTGATTTACTAGACTACCCACTCCATCCCCTATGGAAATTCTCATTTCTTTATTAATGATGTTATTGCTAAGCAGCAGATGTTAAATGCTGTAGTTGAATCTGCTTAGCTGTCCAAATCAACCCTTTAAATATAAACTTTGTATTTAGTGTTAACTTAGAAAATCAGCTTCAAGTGGAGCTGTGCTGAATGTCTAAAATTGGTTTGTGAAATAATTGACCACTGTAGCTGCAAGTTCAAACTTAGGTTAGTATGCATTTGGCATCTTTCATACCAATTATTACAGACTTAAAAGTTTATCTCCTATAGTACCATTCTCTATCCTCTGCTTCTGTCACTTTTTAACTAATTTCTAGTCATTGCTACCCTTTTTCTTGATAATATGAGTACTGTGTTAATTAAAAATCCTAGCTGACAAAAAGAAATGAAGCTGAATAACAAATGAATATTTAACTGTTAGAATTAAGATAATATTGAAAAGCAATCAGTGATTAAATCTGTGACCATTTACAAAGTTTATTTGCACTTGCTTTGTAGTACTATCACCCATGTTTCTGTAAGTAAAGAATGTAATGTAAAGGGTGGAATGACCATCATTGTAAATCAAGATCAGGTATGCATTATCTTTTTTGTTTATATAAAGACATAATTGTTAAGCATTTAATATTTTATAGTCTAATTTTGCATATACAGTAGCACCATTAGTTTTGTATAACTTCAGTTTTAATTATAAAGTCAAATGATTTCATTCTATTTATTACAAAACTTATTATGGCCTGCCTAATTTCTTCTGTTGTTGTCAATGAACTGTTAAGAAAAAGTACCAAAAATTTGAAGATAAGGCAAAAGAGTGTACAGTGTGATTTCAATGCCATACTGGTTGTTTAACAAGTGCACATCATGATTATTTAATTATCTAGGGGAATGTATCTGTGTTGCTATTAACTATTTGATTTGAGCCCAGACTATATGAAGTACATGCTAGCTTAAAGATTTCTGTCCTATAGAGAAGATAATCCAAAAGTTTAAGGATTTATTGCCCTGTGGGACATTTACTACTTTTATATCTAACCCAGCCACATTATTTTAACATTCTTTATTCATTTTTTCCTCAAAATAACTATCAATGCCCAGTTTATCTAAGTACTCTTTGAATCAGCTTTACCATTTTACTGGGTTCCTCATTAATGAGTCAATAAAGTCTTTGATATATTTTCATGTCACACTTATATGAGTCACGCTTTTTACTTTTTAAGAATTATGCTTTGACAGTATGAAATACAGTTCACTTCTCCATATATTTTCTATTTTTTACTACTGAATTAAATTTTATACATTCAGTGGCCACAATTGAAGCTCTTAAATCAAAAGGCCCATTGCAAGTTTTAAAATGTTTTAACATTTTTGATTGACAGAAAAAGGGAACATTTTTAGATAAGCTTTGATTTCCATATGATTTTACAGCTGACAAAAATAGTGCAAATTAATGTGGAATTTCCTGAAACTCTTCACTTTGATCTCAAAACGGTATCGCTCTAGAATTACCACAGCTTAATAATCATTTTAACAGGAAGATTTTTTCACTCATTCATGTGTCTTTATTTCTTCTTCTAAATGTATAAACCCTGAACTCATTTTATCCCATCTCTCTGGCTTGGTTTTTTAATACTATCTAATTGGAATTACATTCTTCCAATCCTCTCTGTCCTATGTTAATTTTCCAACAGAAATCTGTACTCAAGTGCATCCTCTTTCTGTTCTTAAAATTCAACTTAGTTTATAAGAAGGATTTAGGCATGAGCTTCTCTTATCTGTCATGAGCCAAAATACTCCTCATCATATTTCTTATTGAAACTACACATACATCTCTAACTCAAAGGCAACAATAAATGAAAATTTAAAATTTGAATATGACATCCAATTTACAGAGCACAGTAAGCAGAATATATTTCCTAAAGCTTATTCTGTTGAAACAAATATAAAAGTCTTAGGGAATAGATATGCAAATTTTCCTTGGATTCAGGAATTAGTGTCAGCAAATGATGTCATTTATACTGCCAAGTATTCCCTGCTTTTAAAGTCAAAGCAATGATATTTGCAACAACATGGATGAACCTAGAGGATATTATGTCAAATGAAATAAACCAGGCACAGAAAAATAAATATATTGCATGATCTCACTCATATGTGGAATATGAAAAAGTTGATCTCTTAAAGTAGAGAATAGGATGGTGTTTACTATAGGATGGGATGTTTAGGGGTGAGGAAGAGTTGGGAAGATGTTGGTCAAAAGATATATATTTACAGTTAGACATAAGGAATAGGTTCCAGACATCTATTTTACAACATGGTGACTATAGTTAATAATGATGTATTGTATTCTTGAAAAACGCTAAGAGAGTAGACCTTAAGTGTTTTCACCACAAAAATGATAAATATGTGAGGTAATAATGCATTTAATAATTAACTAGAGTTAACAATCCCACAATGTACACATACTTCAAAACATCATGAATGATAAATGATAAAATATGATAAATACATACAATAATATAAGTCAATTTAAAATAAATATTTTTTAAAGGTCAAATCTGATACAATAGCAAAATCTCTCTTCCTTATTCTATTGAGCCTATTGCATTTCTACCGGAGGAAGGTAGTTTGTAAAATTTCACAGCATATCATGTTGAAATTTTTAAAGTACCCTACTTCATGTGTTCATGTGTTTCTTCATGCCTGTACTGGCAGCTCTATGGTTTCTTTGTCAACCAGAAGTGGGTGGGTTGTTGTTACCAGTAAAAAGCATTGCACTATCATGACAAGTCTGTCTTGCAGATGCACCATCAATGTAAACTAGAAGATCTTATTTCCCCTATTGGAACATAATGAAATAACATTCTAAACCAACAAGAACCATTGTTTCTTCATGCAAATCACCTCACTGAAATGTTTTCTAAGCTCAATTGAGGTCTAGTTCAAACTCCAAGAGGACTTCTCCATGTTTTTTGCAGAATAGATTATACTTCCTCAGAGCATTTCCATTGACTACCCTCTCCCTTTCTCCCTCCCTTACCAGTCTCTAGTAACCACTATTCTTCTCTCTACTTCTATGGATCAACTTTTTTAGTTTCTATTTCCTCTGTGTTTTAAAATATAATCATGTGCAATTGTTCATCATATTCTTCAATGATTCTTTCTGTTTCTGTGCTACCAGTTATAATGTCTCCTTTTCAATTTCTGCTTTTATTTATTTAGGTTCTCTCTCTCTCTCTCTCTCTCTCTCTCTCTCTCTCTCTCTGGTTACTCTAGCTAATGTTTTTTAAATTTTGTTTATCTTTTCAAAAAACTAACTTTTCACTTGATCTTTTTGTGTATTTTTAGTCTCAATTTCATTTATTTCTGCTCTGATTTTTATTATTTCTTTTCCTCTACCTACTTTGGGATTGGTTTGTTCTTGCTTTTCTAGTTCCTTCAGGTTCATCTTTACATTATTTATTTGAAATCTTTTCTTTTTTCTTTTTTTCGACATATGTATTTATTACTTTAAAATTTCCTCTTAATAATTCCTTCTCTGTATCCCATAAGTTTTGGTATGTTGTGTTTCTATATTCATTTGTTTCAAAATATTTTAAAATTTTCTTCTTAATCCCTTCCTTGACCCTTTGGGTGTTTATCATTATTGGTTCTTGTTAATCTCTCTCTTCTTTGACCCATGGGCAAATGCCATTTAATTTCCATATATTTGTATAGTTCCAAAAGTTCCTCTTGTTATTGACTTCTAGTTTTATTCAATTGTGGTCAGGAAATATACTTGGTGTGATTTCAGTTTTTGAACTCGTTAAGACTTGTTTTATGTACTAAACTATGGTCAATCTTAGAGACTAAACAAGAATTAGAAGGGAATATTCTTGACTAGAAAGGTAATCTACTAAAAGCCAATTACTAACATAATGCTTAAATGATGAGTGACTGTAGGCTTTCACTGTAAGATCAGAAACAAGGCAAGGATGGCCACTGTAAACAAAACACTCTACTGTTCAGTACCTATTCATTTTTGTATTTGAAGTACCAGACAGAGGTAAAAGGCAAAGAAAAAAAAGAAAGAAAGAATAAGAGAGAGAGAGAGAGAGAGAGAGAGAGAGAGAGAGAGAGAGAGAGAGAGAGAAAGAAAGAAAGAAAGAAAGAAAGAAAGAAAGAAAGAAAGAAAGAAAGAAAGAAAGAAAAGAAAAGAAAAAGAGAAAAAGAGCAATTAGTGGCCAATCTGAGTTGTATATATAGAATCAAAAATATATCATTTTCAATTTCAGTTTTTATCAGAATGTAAGTTTGGCTTCAAATTCAAAATTGAAGTACTAAATTTATCATATTAAAGGAACATACCATATACTTACAATAATAGATGCAGCAAGATGATTTTTTAATAAAGTCTAATACCCTTTATAATAAAGAAAAAAATAGCAAGTTAAGATTAGATGCTAACTTTCTTAGACTAATGAACGTATATACAGAAAAAGCTATGTTAATATGTAGAAACCTTTCTCCCAGAGATTGAGAACAAAAAAGAACCTTCTATACAATCACTTTCATTAAAAATTGTACTACATGTCCTAGCTAGCACATTAATTTGTCAACAAAAAAGCACATCAATTTGAAAATAAAGGGAAAAAAGTTACTTTACTTTAAGATAATATGATTGTGTGAAATGAAGGTCCAAAAGAATCTGCGACATACAATTATTGTACTTAGTAACAGAATTCAGTAAATTGCTGGATAACAATGTAATATTTTTAAAAAATCAAGTATAAAAACATGAACCAGCAATTTCATTTCTGGGTATATATGCAAAATAATTGAAAGCACTGTTTTAAAGAGATTCTTGTACACCCATTGTCATAGCAGCATTATTCACAATAGCTCATAGAAGAAGCAACCTAGTGTCTATCAGTGGATTCTTAAACAAACAAAATGTGGTATAGCCATACAGGAGGATATTATACATCTTTTTAAAAGAAGAAAATACTGGCTACACTACAACATGGATGAAACTTGTGAATATTATTCTAAATGAAGTAAGCCAATTACAAAAAGACAAATATTGTATGATTCCACTTATGCATTTCTGAGGTACCTAGAGTAGCCAAATTCATAGAGACAGAAAGCAGAATAGTGGTTGGTTGCCAGACTCTGGAGGACTGCGTCATGGGTTGATCGGTTGTTGTTTAAAGGGTATAGAGTTTCAGTTTCACAAGATAAAAAGAATTCTGGAGATTGGTTTCACAACAATATAAATATGCTTAACACTATTGAATTGTACACTTAAAAAGGTCAAAATTTTAAATTGTATGTATATTTTATCACAATTTTTAAAAAAATCAAGTGTATTATATAAACCAGCAGCAAACATATAGAAATTGTATATTTTTTAGAAAGATACCATTTTTTCGGAGTCATTGTTCTGCAAATCTCCCGCATTCATTGTTTAGAAAATTATTGAGAATAGTATCCCCTGAAAGCTATGCCATACACATTCTCTGTATTGGGGCCCTCAATTTGGTCCCTTCCATTTGTATATATTTTTTCAAAAATACCAGGTATCTATGAATAAATCTAACAAAGTATTATGTAACACCGTATGTGTATATGTGTTCAAGTAAATTATAAAATTAATCAGACATTAAAACATAAAATAAGTAATAAATGGAGTCATTTTCATATTCAGGAATTGAAAGACCATATATATAATTTTTCTCCAAATTTATCTACAGAGTTAGTGCAATTCAATCAATACCATTTTTTGTGTGTATGCATGTGTGAACTGACAAACTGCTTTTAAAATTTATGTGGAATTACAAAATTCTGAGAATATCTAAGACAGAAACTGCTTAAGATGGATGATAATGTAAGAAAGTCACCATTTTAAATACTAAGACATATCATAAATCTGTATCAGTTAGAACAATGTAGTGCCAGATATGAGACATGAAAGTAAAACACTGAAGAATAATGAAGCCATGAAAAGATCTGCAAATATGAGCACATTATTATACAGAATAAATTGCAAATTAATCTGAAAAAGATTGAGTTTTTATAACTGAGAAGTATAAGAACACAATTTAAATAACAGAAATATTTCTGCTTGGTATCTCCAAATGTAATAACAATGGTTACTAGATAGAAAATGTGTATATTGAGGTTTTCCTTCAATTTTTCTAAATTCATAGATTTTATTTGGGAAGGGCAAAAATAATGTTATCACATTATCAATTTTTATAGTCAGAGGGAAACATCTTAAATAACACATTATAGACATACAATGGTAGCCATTGGTAAAATGCTAGTATAAAGAAAATAATAACAAATAATAAAAACTCTACATGGCACAAAAAGAAAAAGTGTACTATCAGCAACAAATTGTAAAAGTCTTTATATAAATTTTACTTTTTGGCTTATTTCAAATTGCAATTAGCTGAATTCATTATAAATCTTTTTTATTGAAACATAATTGATTGTACGTATTTGTGGGGTGCAGAGTTGAGTATCAATCAATACCAATGCATAATCTGATGATGAATTCAGGATAATTAGAACATTCATCATTGCAAAATGTAATCACTCTTTGTGACCCTTAACCAATTTCCCATAAATACATGCCCCTTCCCCCTCTACCACTTCTTTTAAACACAGTTCTGTTCTCTCCTTTTGATAGTTCAATGTACTATTACGATTGTGTTTCTTTCTTTTTTTCTCTTTTATTTATTTGTTTGTTTGTTTGTTTATTAGCTCTCACTTATAAATGAAGACGTGGTATTTCCCTTTCTGTGCCTGTCTTTTTTCACTTACACTTTTATCCAAGCTCACCGATGTTGCTGTGAACCGATTTTCATTACACATACTTTTTTACTCCTGAGTGGTGTTCTATTGCATATGTATACCACATTTTCCTTATTCAGTTGTCCGTCAATGGACATTTAGATTGGTTCCATATCTGGGCTATTGTGAATTGGGCTGGGATTAACACGGCAGTGCAGGTATCCCTTCAACATGATGATTTCCATTCCTTTGGGTATATATCAACAGTGGGATTGCTGGGAAGTATAGAAGTTCGATCTGTAGTTGTTTGAGAAACCTCCATACTGTTTTCCATAATGGCTGCATGACTCAATGTAGCATATATGTTTCAATCCCATATTATAACTATTTTCTTCAGATTTTTCCCTTCTTGACTGCCTACTTTATTGTCTTTTTTTAAACAAAGTTTGTGTATATGTTGCAACCATAAAACAACTTTTTGAAAATTGAATCATTTCTCACTAATGTCAAGCTGAAAGAAAAAATTAAAACTTTACCAAATTCTAGTGATGCCATCTGATTCATTTAAAAGAACAAATGCTGTAAATTTCTCCGACATCAATTTACATAGCTTATAACTTTATATAGAGTTTTTCCCATACCGGGAGTCGAACCCGGGCCGCCTGGGTGAAAACCAGGAATCCTAACCGCTAGACCATATGGGAACTTATAACTTTATATAGAGTTTTAATTTGCTAGGGCTGCCATAACAAAATTCCACAGAATGAATGACTTAAACCACAAAAATATTTTTTCTCACAGTTCTGGAGGCTAAAAATCCAAGATCAAGGTGCCTGCAGGTTTGTTTTTTTCTAAGGTCTCTCCATGTCTCAGAGCTGGCCACCTTTTTTTCTGAGTCCTCATATGGCCTTTCTTCTGTGCACTCAAATCCCTTGTGTCTTATCCTCTTCTTTTAAGGACACCAGTCTTATTAGATCAGGAACCCACCCTCATTGTCTCATTTTAACTCAATTACTTCTTTAAAGGCTCTTTCTCAATCTGCAGTCACATCCTGAGGTTCTGTCGTTTAGGACTTCAACATATGATTCTCAGAGGGGATACAATTCAGTTCGTAACATATGGATATTTAAAGTTCAACTTGTTAAATTGATTTCAAGGTTTTTAACCCCATTTTCTATCATGTCCCTTCCAATTCCATTCATATAGTTTTAAATTTAATAACAAAGAAACATCAATTATATCTTATGTTTGTCCATTTGTTTACCCAGTTCATTCTGGACTGGTAAGGAAAGTTCTAGTATTGTAGGAAAATAGTAAACTTGACACATTGGCTTAAGAATATATGTTACTGTTTTTGATATCCTTTTTTCCCTCTCTTTGCCTTGTAAAATCCAGTATCTTCTCAACTGTGCTAACTTTTTCCTATGTATTTGTTGTCATCCTCTAAATATGCATAATAATTTATTAATTTATTCATCCAAGTTACACTCTTAAGAATCAACAAATTTCTAGGTACTGAAATAGGTACTGGAGAAACAGTAGCCAATAAGACCACTTTTGCTTTCACAGCCAAAAAATACTTAAAAAGTAAATAAATATAATGTGAATTATTTCAAATTGTGATACATACTACATTTAAAATATACGACTAGAGGCTAATTATAGTGCTCAGTAGAAACTATCTAGGAGGGCATTTAGATGGACATGGACTGCAAGTACAAGACTGCTCTGTGAAGAACTGGAGAAGTTTTCAAGGGAGGTAGAAGAAAAAATATAAAAAAAGAGAGATAATGATACTTATCTATGTCTTTCATGCACCAAAGATAAGACTAGTGTTAGTGGGGAATAGATTTAGTTGTAGTGATAGGAAAAGGCTTTGAAAACCATAATTAGGACTTTAGATTTGTTTCAATAACAGTGGGAGTCACTGGAAAGTATAAGCAAGAAAGTATAAGCCTCTTGTGTTGGCTCATGAGGGGTGTAATGATGTATGCATATGAGAATTCCTTTTTGTAAATTTTGCAAGGTAATCTATTTTAACTGTAATTATCTAACATTGCTATTTATTTTTCCCATGTTTTTAAATTTTTTTTCCTACAATTACATTTCCCTGGTGTCAAATGGTATTGAAATAGCAACAGATATTTTAGTACCTGTATAAGGTGACATCGGCTAAAAAACATGGTGAGTTTGGTTTTAGTGTTACGTGTTTATGTGGTTCACATTCACTTTTGACTTTCAGAAATACTTCTATCCACTACAGTGATCTTGTTACACAAATATTTTTACTCATCTAATGTATTATGCAGTAATGTGAGTCATTCGTAACATTGAACTTTATGCTAAACAAAGCGTGTAGAAGGAAGGCATACATAGTTGATTTGAAAAAAAAAATGTAGAGGAAATATTGAATGCTTATGTTTTGAAAAGATAAAGGCCTAAACATGTATATGAGAAAGACTGAAGTGACATAGCATACAAAAGTGACATGGAATTAAATCATTATTATTACTTTAGGTGTTCAATTTTCATAAGAAATTAAGATTTACTCTCAGAATGAAGAAAGAATGAAACAGAGGATAGAGATTTACTGAATTATATAAACAATTCAATAAACGATTTAGTTTAACTAATTGTATAATTCATTAATTATAGGACAGTCCCTGTTATGTCACCCTCCTTTATGAATAAAAATATGAGATAAATATAGCTATAGCCATTATGTACTTCTGGAGTCCCTGAAAAAGAAATTAGTGTCATATGGACATTTAATTGCTCTTTCTAAAGTTTTCCCCAAACTTACCAATCATAGTTATATGGGATAGCATCAGAAACTATCAAGAGATGTAAAATGAAGTGTCCCTTCTTTGCTTGCAATAACTTACGATATTTTGGCTTCTTCAGTAATTCTCAGGGCAATAAAAGTGAAAAAAAAAAGTAGCCTGTAGCTATTGATCACTATGTGTGTAATCACATGAAGCTATATAGTTCTTCTCCCTTACTGATAGATTACTCCCTGAAGCCCATAAATTAGAACAAGTTCCATCTATATATTTTCTAAAAGGCAACAATGACAAAATTATGTTTGTTCTTTAGAAAGAAAAGTGTTTCTACATTTTGGTAAAGCAGAGTGAAGTGGTGGAAAGAAAACATAACCCAGATTCAAGAGCTTGTATTTTCACTTAGTAACTATTTATGTCACCTTGGGCAAACTAGTTAAGCTTTCTGAACCTCAGTTTACCAATCTGTGAAATAAAGTGGCTAACTTTATGTCCTCTAGGTCTGTATATAGCACAAAACTATTTTATGACCCTGCTCTGCTAAGGAGTTACTCATTCCATTTTATAAGTAGGATTTCAGGAAACTAAATATACATCTTCTGATTAAGGTTTACTTTGGAAATATTAGAAAGACTGGAGATAGTACCATAAGATCAATTCTTAAATATTTGATAAAATCACTCAATAACCGAAATTGTATTGTTTTCCTTATCTCAGAAACTAAAACATCATCACATAAGTATTCCTTATATTCACTGGGAACCATTCACATTTTGCATTCTAGGGGTATGAAAATTTCTATAGAATTACACTAATTTCTTCACAAAGTACTAAAGTGAGAAGTTGAAAGAATCAACAAGGTAAAATAGGTACCATCTTCCAGGTGAGTCATATAATAAGAGTTCTCATTCCATCTGGTACAGAATTGAGAATACCAGGTATTCATTCATGTATGGATGCAGCACTAAAGAAAAGGAAGAATTTAGTTTTATGTGATCTTTAAAAATTCAGAAATGCCCTTCACTCAAATAAAATGTTTTAATACATTTTTAAGTCTTATGAGAGCTTCAAAACTTCTGAAATGTTAGCATAAAGATCTCTGCAGATACACTCTCTAGTGACACAATATAACTAGTAAAATTATAACTAAGCACCATTTATAAATCTCTGGAAATTATCGTAAGGGAATACAGCTGATTAAGAAGCATTTCTTCAAGCAAGTCAACCAAATCTTGGTAAAAATGGTGAATCTGTGGCATTTGAGTCATGAACTTCTCCTCCTACCCACAAGCTCAGCATGCAGAAATCTCCATTTTTGCAAGCACAGCGAAGAACATAGGGCTTTCTATTCCACAAGGAACTGTCAAGGACTACAGTATCACATCAGAAGACAAAAGCCATCAGCTTTTATTATCTACCACTGCTTTGTATCACACAAGATCTAATCAAGGCATGAACGGTTGAGAAGGCTGGACCTCTCTTCCTCCACCTAGTCCCACTTGTAGTATGGAAGCTCCATCTCAGGCATGGCAGGCTGAAAGTGTGAGAACCCAAATGGTTCTCAGTGAATCTTTATAGTAGGGTTAAGGTTACATACCTTAAGAAATAAGCCTGAAAGACCATAGCTACTGCCTTTGCTGCATACCCCATTCATACAGAAGAAGTGTCACTCCAAGAGAAGTGGATCACTGTAATGGGGCCCAGATCCGGAGAAGTGGCATAAGTATTTGTCCAGAGAGAGCCTCTGAAGCTGTTCCCAAAAGAATTGATTTTATTTGAAACAGAGTTTGGGTAAGATTAATCCTAATATCACTTTAAAGTACAATGATGGTAAGAAATTTAAGAGTAGCTTGATAACTCCATGAAGTAACAAGCTAAACTTACATGAACAACAAGTTTACCAGAGAGAACCAAAGAAAGAGATTGCTAATAAGAGCCCCTCTCTGGATCAGAATAAACCTCCAAGACTGGCCAGAAAGAATATTTACAAAGACCTAGTAACTCACATGTATACATCTAACTACCGAGCATCAATTGATAGTACCCAAAGACATAAACTGAAAGAACTGTAAGAAAAAATAGACAATTCAACTCATGTAGTTGTAGACTTCAACATTTCTCTTTTAGTAATTGGTAGATCAAGCAGGCAGAAAATAAGTATGGACTGTCAATTAATTTGAACTAATTGACATTTACAGAATAGTTAATCCAATGACGGCAGAATATATGTTCTTCTCAAATTTGTGTAGAATATTCTCTAAGGTAAAACACATTCTGGATCACAAAGCACACAATAAAAACAGAAGAACAAAATAACACAAACAATGTGCTCAGAACATGAATGAAAATAGAAATTGATATTATAAACTTAGGAAAATCCCCAAATATTTGGAGATTAAACACCACACTTCTAAATAATACAGAGGTCCAAGAAAAATCTCAATATGCATATTCGTATTTTTTCAAAGTTGGAACTTGATAAGAATGAAAATATATCTAATCAACTTTGTGTGAGGCAGTAGAAATAGTGGCTAGAGAAAAAGTTACACTTTAAATGCATATATTAGAAACAAAGAAAGACCTAAAATCGATAATATAATAATATATTTCACTTCAAGAAACTAGAGAAAAATATCAATTTAAGCTTAAAATAAACAGAAAAAAATGAAATAATACAAATTAAATAATAAATCAATGAAATGAAAACAGAAAAAATAAAAGCAAAAAAATTAATATAACTAAATCCTGGACCAATGAAAAGGTCAATAAAATTGATAAACCTCTAATCAGGCTGACCAAGAAAAAATACAGAAAGACCGTACAGGCACAAATTACCAATACTGTAAATGAAACAGACTCTTTCACTGTGAATCCCATGCACATTAAAAGTATAACAAATGAATAGTATGAACAACTCTATACCCCCAAATTTGATAAATGAAATAAACCAATTCCTTGAAAAGCCCACAGTACCAAAACTCCCACAAGGATAAAAAGATAATCCAAATAGGTCCTATTTTTTCAAGAAATTAAATCAAGAACTAATAACTTTCCAAAAAGAAAACACCAGGTTCAGATGGTGTCACTGGTGAATTCTACCAAATGTTGAAGAAAGGAATTCCACCATTTCACCATAGTCTCTTCTAGAATATAGAAGCATAGTTAATTGAGATCTGAATTAACCTAATACCAAAATCAGATAAAGACATTATACAGAAAAGAAACATCAGATCAATATCTGTCATGAATACAGATGCAAAATTTCTCAACAAAATATTAGAAAATTAATTCCAAATGTGTATTAAAAGAATAACGAAGAAGTGGGATTTGACCAAAGCATGCAAGGCCACTTCCACATTAAAAAATTACTATAATCCACCATACCATGAACTGAAGTGGAGTAAATATATTATCATATCAATGGATGTAAAGAAAATATTTTACATAATCCAACACCCATTCATGATAAAAATCCTTCATCAACTAGCAACAGAGGGTTTTTGGTGGTGGGGGAGGAGGCAGCTGGTTGGTAGGTAAGTAGCTTCTTCAACTTTTAAAAGAGCCTATACAGCTAACATCATACGGATTGGTGAGAAATTGGGTGTTTTTCCATTTAAGATTGGTAAAAAGGTAAGGATGTTCTATTCACCTTTCCTATTCAACATTGTACTGGATGCCTGAGCTAAAGCAATATGATAAGAAAAGGAAATAAAAAGTAGACATATTGAAAAGCAATTGATAAATATGTCTTTGTTCAGAGATGATTTGATTGTCAACATAATAAATAAAAATTGACAATAAAACATCTATCAGTAATAAATGGATATAGGAAGGTCACAGGATATAAGGTCAATGTACAAATGTGAATTATTTTCCTATACACAAATGTCTTAGTCTGTTTGTGCTGTTGTAACAAAGTGCCACAGACTGGGTAATTCATAAACACTAGAAATTTTATTTCTCACAGTTCTGGAGACTAGAAAGTCCAAGAGAAGTTCAAGATCAAAGCACAAGCAAAATCAGTGTCTGGTGAGGGCTGCTTTCTGCTTCCAAGATGGCACCTTGTTGCCACATCCTCCAAAGGGGATAAATGATGTGTCCTCAAATGCCAGAAAGCATTGAAGGGCAAAAGGTGCAAGAAAGGGCCCCTGCTTGAATTCTGTATGAAATTTCTTTTATAGAGGCCTTCATCACATTTACAAGGGAAGAGTCCTGACCTAATCATCTTGTAAAGGTCTTATCTCCTAATATTGGAAATTAAGTTTCAACATGAATTGGATAAACACAAACATTTAACACCATCATAACAACAAGCAATCATATCATAAAAATTAAATTAAATTGGATCATAATCCTAAATGTCAGCAAATGAAAACTCGTAGGAATAAACATAGGTGCAAATATAGTTGAACTTAGATTTAATGATAAATTTTTATACATAATTCCAAAAACATGATTTCAGGAAAGAAAATTTAGTAGGTTGGATTTTCTTCAAAATTCAAAACTTTTGCTCTACAAAAGACACTTTTTAGAGAATGAAAAGACAAGCCTCAGGCTGAGAGAAACCTACTTACACAATAACTGTCTGATCAATGATTTGTATCCAAAATATACAAAGAAGTCTTAAGCTCAACAATTAGATAACAATCCACTTAGTAAAATAATAAAATAATAGGCAGAATATCTCTAGACACCTCATCAATTAACATATACAAATAGCAAATAAACAACATCATTTGTCATCAGGCAATTTAAAATTAAAACCATTAATAACATCTAATTGAGAAATCTCTCAATGTCCAATGGTAAAAAAATTGAGTAACAAAATAAAACAAGTAGTATTGGACTATAACTGAAAGTATAAAATAAATATCCATGGATCCATCCTGATATAAATAAATGATTATATAAATAAACAAGGAAAAGGTGACAAATATTTGCAGAAGAACTTTAAATAATTCATGTAGAATTTGCAGTCTTGAGGAAATAGAAAAAAGGAACAAGCAACATTTTAGTGGAGGAACCTGACAAACACTACTTCAGCCAAGTGATTAGGTCAGCATCAGCAGTGATAATACCTGTTGGCAGTACGTATCCTTCGTATTACCTTTGTGATCTTCATCATCCTATGACCCCAGTTTAATAATGAGGAAAAAAAAATAGACAAATTCCAATTGATGGATATTTTATAAAATAATTCACCAGTGTTTCTCAAAACTGTCAGGATTACCAAAACAAGAAAAAACCTAAGAAATTGTCACAGAAGAGATGATGTGTAATGTGATAGGTTCTTGGAACTGAAAAGGTACATTAGATAAAAACTAAAGAAATACAAATAAAATATAGACTTTAGTTATTATTAATTTACCAGCACTGGTTTAATCATAGTAGCAAATTTACTACACTAACAGAAGATTTGAATAATAGAAGAAACTGGGTGCCAGGTATATGGGGAACCACTCTACTATCTTCTTAGTTTTTCTGCAAATCTTTTTTTTATTATTATTGCAACATAGTTTATTGTACGTATCTGTGAGGTACAGCATTGACTCTCAATACCTATGTGCACTATGTAATGTTAAAATCAGGATAATTAGCATGTTTAATATGACACAATGTAATCAATTTTTGTGGCCCTTTAGCAATTCCTACCTTACCCTCTGCCCCTTCCCTCCTCCCACCTCTGGTAATCCCAGTTCTGTTCTTTTCTTTCTTTTGAAGTTTCAACACACCACTGTGATTTTAATAACTTTCTTTCTTTGTTTATTTGTTTTTTAATTAATTTAGTTCTCATAAGTGAGGACATGCGGTATTTCTCTTTTTGTGCCTGCCTTATTTCACTTAACATAAATTTCTCCAAGTTCATCCATATTACTGCAAATAGCAGTATTTCACTATTTTTAAGGCAGAGTAGTATTCCGTTGTGTAAATATACTCCAGTTTCCTTATCCAATCATCAGAAGATGGACATTTAGTTTTGTTCCAACTCTTGGCTATTGTAAAGAAAGCTGCAATAAACATGAGAGTGCAGATGTCACTTAATATGGTGATTTCCAATCCTTTGTGTATATACCCAGCAGTGGAATTGCTGGATTATATGCAGTTCTATCTGTAATTGTTTGAGGAAACTCATATTAAGTAATATTGAATTTGCAAGCATATGAACTAAAGGGTTTTATAATTTAATAAAAGGGTTAGCTCAATGTACAATACTAGGTTGTGGAGAATTAAAGCTGAATAGCAAAAATCAGTCAATCAATAAATAAAAGGTTAACATAATTTGGTCTCCAATGACTATAATGTTGAAATTGGAGATAATACAATTAAGCACATATTTTTAAAATCTTCAATCTCACCCTTCAATTTAAAAAAGTAAAGCAAAACAAGTAAAATGAGCAAACAAACATGGAAACTACAAACCAAAAGAGGAAATATTCCTACATGTATTTCAAAAAAGAAATGGATTAGACTATTTTTGGTGGGATTAAGAAAGTCTTTTTGGAGAAGTGTTTTAAATAGATATTTAAAGATGGATAATCTTTCAAGAGATTTGGAAATTAGATAGATGTTTTTAATCTATTGAATATAGGGGGGACAGAGATGAAAAAAAGCAGTCAATTAACCAAATCTAAATCGGCTACACTCTCTAAGGTATATTGTAATAAAGAGTGATCAAAGACCAGGAAAAAGGAAGAAGTTTAATACGTTGGTTCATGACGGAAAGAAATCATGAAATAGTGATCTGAATGATTGGTGTGTAAATGAAACAAGTATTATGCGTCAGTCTAACAGGACTCAGGCCAAGTTGACACAGGCGAAAAAATAAGGAAGACTAAATGATGACTTTGATTTGCAACCTAATTGTGAAACAATAGTCTTTAGGATAATACATATGCAATTCAGAACAGTAGCTACAAATATAGCTTTGTCTTGAAACAGCCACTCATCAATTTAGTCAGAACCATGTTTGCTGGGTAAAAATGTCAGTCATACAGGATAGCTCTACATCACACTGTGAATATTTATAACACGTTAGCATCTAAAAGTTGTAAAACTTAGTAAACATCAATTTAAAACAAAATATCAAGAAAACATTTTTTTGTATCTTCTTATGTTATTCTAAAATCTTCAAATTAACTGAAATTTACGAAAATAAATTTCTAATAAATGCAGAGTTTTGGATACTTATGCACACACAGATCCTGCTCTATATTTGTTGATATCAGGACTTGCTCTCAAGCACCACATCGTGATGAGTTGCCAAAGCCTTTCAATTCATTAAATCACTATATTTGGCTCTGTCTCTGGTGAGTTTTCTACTTATCCCAAGCTGGTGTTGATGGATTAGGACATTTCTCTCTGCTGATTCCTGATTAAATCTGGACGAAGAATCTGACAGCTGTCATGTCTCTGTTTCCCATAAGTCTTTCCTTAAGTCAGAAAGTAGAGTCTCCTACATGAAAAAAGTTTGGAAAGCCATCTTGTGCAGGTAACTCCTAAGTTAACAAGAGATATAAAAAAAAAAAAAAAAACATTATTTTAATCATCTCTTACTCAGCCATGTTGTCCATTTAAATTGAACAACAGCAGAAACTTTAAGTCTTATTTATTGGGAGGTGCAATTAAAAATAAAGTTGTGATATTCATCTTCTTTTATCGCTATTCTTTTATCCTATTAACAGGACACAATATTCTGATAATCTCAAGATTCTCACTGTCAAGATATATATGATTGGAGTTGAATGCACATCTAATATTTGCAAATAAATTATGACTTGTCTGCACTGGTTTCCTTCTAAGGTCTTTTTGTCCAGAGAACATTAAAGAAGACAGGTTAGAACTCAGGTAATTATCAAAAGAGAAATTTTTGATTGCTCCTCTATCTCTTTATAGTATTCAAATAATTTAAACACATTTTGCTTTTGTGAAGAAAAAAAATTCCTATGCAACCTTGATGTCCCAACAGATCGATTTGTTCTTGCTTTATGAACAAATATAAAACAAGTTCTTACTAAAGTTATAATTTATACAGTAATTACATCTGCTCATTGTTTTCATTTTCTGGTAGTAGATAACATACCTTCTTTCAAAGGAAGGAGAATAGAAATCTATTCATCCATTCCTCACCTCATATTTCCTCTGCCTAGAGAAATACATGGTAGAACTTTTTACGAAACAAGGGAGACAACTTTCATTGTGCATATGTTCTTTCTTTCCTTGGCTTCACTCAGCCTCACTTGTCACTCCCATTCTAGCTGTGCCTCTCTCTCTCTCTGTCGTCAGTGAATAAGCAGTGCAGGTCTCTGTGCAAGTTCACATCCTCCTACCACTTGAGGACACAAAAGTCTGGGTATAGAATTGGGTTAAAATACAACTCAGTCCATGGAACCTGGTTTCCCCAGAAACTTCAAAAGTGCAGATAATGCTTTCTGGTATGTGGTGGCATATGGTGGCATGGTGGTGGTGGTGAACTCCTTATGGAGAAACTCTCACCAAGAGGCGATGGGAGAAAAGCAGCAGACAGATTTTCCTCCCTTACTTACTACAGTGGAAAATTTGGAGACACAGTTGCTTGTGTGCCTCTTGGAAGACGTTCATATGGTGGAGAGAGCACAGGTGTGAAGCAACTATGTAAATTTTTTCATAGAGTGGTGTGAGGCCCTGACAAGTGCATTTGCTTCCCATCTTTCTTCACCTCAGTTTCTGTATTCCTCAGTCTCTCTGCTTTGCAAATGCTCTACCCCCCCAAATCGGCCGCACTTAAGCCTTGGCTCAGCTCACGTTTGAGGAAACTGGATCTAAGACACAAAGGCAAAGAAGCTTAGTTTCTCATCTGAGACATTTCTTGCACAAAATTATGCTACAGACCATGTAAGAGAGTTACCTACCCTAGTGTGAAAGTCAGAGAAGGCTTATCTAAGGAAGTGACATATGTACCAATACCTGAAGCATGATATTCAGTATTACTTAACATATATGAGTATGCCTGAGTAATGATATATTATAACCTTAAAACCAGAAAAAAATGCAGATGCAATTATGATTTCACTTTACAACATTAACAATAACAATGGATTTTGTATCTTCCCACCTAAAAGAATAAATAAAAAACAACAGAGAACATATTATACAGTTTATATGTACCATCTAGTGAAATGATTATAAAATCAGAATGACCTTGATTCAAATTCCTGGATTCTCCAGTTAAATCCTCTGAACCTCAGTTTTAGGCTTTGTAATTGTGGAAATATAATATTTAAATATAATAATTTTTAAAGGGCCAAATTAAATTAGAACACAGGCCAGAATATAGAAAATAAGTAAGTACTACAAACATAATTCTCTGCCTATTCTCTCATCTGGATGATATGATGTTGTCTTATATTATGACTATGAAAATTTCCTCACACTGGCCGTTTTTAGGTTTAGAATCTTGTCACCTCTTAGTTTTTATGGATTTCTTTAATTAATTCATTCATTCTGCAAATATTTTAAATTAACTACTATGCATGTACTATAGCAGCAAAGCAAACAAGTAGAAAGTCCCTGCCATGTCAGATCTTGTGTTCTGGAACATGCGTCATTTTCTGTTCCTTTAATCTCTTCCAAACCATAGATTATTTTTCCCTAGCCTAAAACATGCTACATTACCACTCATGTACAAAACAAAAACACCCCATTTCTGTATTCTCTTCTAACAATATAGTTTGTTTTAAAGCCAAGTTTCTATAGTCTGCAAATATTTTTGTCACCTTTCTGATCTCCCATTAACTCTTCAACCTACTATAATAGAGTTTCTACCCACTAAGTTTCTAATAAGACCATTTTACCCAGTTCACAAATTATCTCTTATCTTCCAAATACACCTTTTCAGTTCTTGTCTCATTTGACCTTGCTGCACTATACAATCTATGGTCAATTAATTTATTCTTTAAAATGGTCTTTCTTAGTTTCTGGGACACTGTTCTCTACCAGTTTTTTCCTCAATTCCCCTGGGCATTCAAGCTAAATATTGAATTTCAATTTATTTGATTTTGTCTATTTCGTTAAAAAGAGTGTTCCTGCCCGAGGCCCTCTTCTCTTATTTAATGCATTAGTCTTGCTTCTGCAAGCTTTTTCTGTCCCCTGCACACCACGATCCCTCTACCACATTCATACTATTACTCCATGCATACCTCAATCACTTCACATACAGTTTTTGATATTTTTCTCTTTCCAAGTTTAGTACTTCTGCACTGTGAAGACTTGTAAGCAAAAGCAGGATTTTTATCATGTTAGTATGATTAATTTCTAACGTAGTTTGAACATATTCTAAAAAACTCAAGAAATGTGGTTTAGATGTAATCTTACTTAAACTAAGTGATTAATGAGTGATATTACCCATTCCTGCGGCATGCACCTCCTACCACTTCTATTCTGATGTCTCTCATATCTGTTTTTCAAGTTCTTTATTAGAGAAGTCTCATGTCATTACTTACTATGGGCCTAGAGTTATCATTATAATATGTCTTTGAATATTGACAACTTTCTTGCCTAAAACTTTTTAGCATCTCCTCATCATTCACAGGTTACAACCCAAACTCCTTAGCAGAGAATACAAATTCTTCATTTTCTGACCTCTGAATACAAACTATATGCAATTCCTCTTTTCTATTGTGATGGTCAATGCTTCAACTTGTCTAGACCACAATTCCCAGTTACTCAATCAAATGCTAATCTAGGTGTTTCTATGAAGATATTTTGTAAATGTGATTAAACTCCATCATCAGTAAATCATAATCAGTTTAAGTTAGAAATATAATCCTACATAGTCTGGGTGAACCTGATTTGTTCAGTGGAAAGGTTTTAAAAGCGGAGGTGAGACTTCCCTAACGAAGAATAAATTCTACCTATGGAAAGCAGTTTTAGCCTGTGCCCAGACCAAGTATGTCCTTCCTGATGGCCTGACTGTTGATTTTAGACTTGTCTACCTAGCTGTCACAATTTTGTAAGCCAATTTTTTGAAATAAATATCTATGTCTTTTACCAGTTCTGAATACTCTGAAGAGCCCTGATAATGATTTTGGCACTGAGAGTAGGTCTAGAACAGAATTTTAAGGAAGAGATTTTTAATTGGTTGTATGTGACACAGAAGTGGTTTTCCAATTTGATTAGATTTAGAAGCGCTGATGATTCTATTTTAGCAGGAAAGAGAAAGCCATGGTGGTTCACAGTGTAATGGGGCAACAGAGACACACAGAATACTCTTAGGAGTATACATGGGATACTCTTAGTCGAATACTTATAAGAGGCAAGATGCTGGGTAACTGTGTATTTGATACCATGGAACATTTTTATCAAACTAATGAGTATAATGAGATTGGTTGGTTACTCCTAATTGAGCTGAAGAAAATGAGGTAAGAAAAGAATGAATTCAGGGATTAAAATTCCCAGCTTAAACTCCACTTACATCACAAAAGCTATATTTGTCCTGATAGAAATCCTTATATCCTATAACCACAGGGCTGAGATTTCAGAAAACTAAACCTAGAGTCTAATCCTTGAGTGGCTGAATTAAACATAAATTGTATTCCCAACTTGGCAGGGTTTCATCTGTTACAGTGAGTGCATTGATTGAGAAGAAACAGGATCCTAAAATTGGAATTGGGAAATATGGGCAGATCTTGATATGGCTGGAAACACTGAACTTGCATGTTCTGATAAATCTCTTTGAGTAGAAGCATCTCCTCCACCCCTGCCAGGGGAAGTCAGAGTTTGTTTGCTTGAATCTGTAATTGCCTGCCTGAAGTATCTGCCTCGGAAGACACTACTGGTTCTCCTCTGGACTTCTCTGCCACACCTCTTTGCTTCTAAACCTATAACTACCCTCAAGTCTTCAAAGACTGAGGTTCAAAGTGTTACACATGGAAGCATACTACACACCACTGGTTTACATGATTTTCCCAAATTATACAGACAAAAATCTGAAGAACATACACACACACGCACACACACATACAGAGAGAGAATAGATCTGAAGGATAGAGCATCATAGTGGAATGAGAGAGGATAGAGAGAGAGAGAATAGATCTTAAGGACAGAGCATCATAGTGAAAGGAATATAAAGTTGATTCAGCCTGAAATTATTGCTGTGGGTTTACTAATCAGAGACTCTATAGTTAATCTTTTAGCTTGAGAGATTAGAAGGGCTCTCATTGTTTGGTTGGTTGTCTTTAAGATAGACATAGGTGGCAAACACTAAGTGAAGTTGACAAATCAAAACTGCCTTGATGTTCTGTAGGAGAAGGCATTCAGAGGCTTAGGAAAATGGACAAAGCTTAGAATGGCTTTATCATATAAGACCTGCTCCTCTTGGGAGGAGTCCATAGAACACACTTTTCACCAGGACAGTGAGTATTAAATTTATAAGAGGACTTCCCACATTTTTTGAAGAATTTTGTGGCCATTCTCTTTTATAGTCAGAAATTACAGTGTAAATAGCTGTCATCAAACCAGGATCTCTAAATACAATGGGAATAATATGATTCTGGGGTATTAGCACTAAGCAGTGGCACTTAATTACCAAAGACAGAGTGCATACTGAATATCAGAGCCAAAGCAGTAATCAGAATAGTATGACTCACAGAGACCTATAGCAATGGTTCGTTGATGATACTGTCCCTAGGGAAAAGGATGGATACTACACTAAATTCTTCATAACCAGAATTATTCCAGGTCTAGTGAACAGACAACTGACTTGAGTCCCCAAAACATACATGGTGGTAATTTTTCCCAGCCTTTCCAGAGGGACCAACAGCAATTATCCAGGGTGGTGACTGTGCACTGGAGAAAGTGAGGTAATCAGACATTTCAGTGGTTAATGGAGACTGGATCCGAACTGACACTAATTCCAGGACACCTGAAGCATTACTGTAGTCTACCAGTCAGAGGAAAGGCTTACAGAAGTCAGGTGATCAACGGAGATAAGGTTTTAGATAAGGTCCCCAAACCATCACAAGGTTATTTCTCCAGTTCCAGATTGCATAATTAGAACAAAAGAGGTGGCAGAATGCTTACCTTAGTTTCCTGACCTGTAGTGAGGCCTGCTGCAGTAGGAAATGCCATGTGGAAGACCCCAGGATTGTGAAGCCCCTAGAATTGTGTCTACCTACAAAAATAGTAAACCCAGACCAATACACTTCTTCATGCATTTTCCTCATTTCAGTGTTTACTCTGTCCCATTTATCAAGTGACCCCAAAACTGCTAGCTTTGAGTGGGGCCCAGAAAAAGAGAAGGGTCTGCAGCAGGCTCAGGCTGTCATTCAAATGCTTTACCCCTAGGCAATATGATCCAGAGGTGCTTGAAATGTCAGTGGCAGAAATTTTGTGGGTAGCCTTTAGCAGACCTGGATAGTTAAATCACAGCAAAGGCTTTCAGAATTTGGGAGAAAATCCTGCCATCCTTTGCAGATAACTGCTTCTTTTTGAGAAACAGGTTTTGGCTTGCTACTGGGCCTCAGTGGAGACTGAAAGCTTAGTTGTTTATCATGAACAGTGTGTTGTCTGATGAACCAAGCTATAAATATGAGCATGCACAGCAACATTCCATTATCAGATGAAAGTAATACATGTGAGATAGGGCTCAAGCTGTCCCTGAAGGCACAAGTAAGATTCATGCACAAGCAGAAAAAAGACCAGTGCTCCTTAGCTCTACTACTTTATCCTTTCCCTTCAAAACTGTACCAGTGGCTTCATTAGGAATTCCTTATGAACAATTGACAGAGGAAGAGAAGGCTTCAGCCTGGTTTACATTTGGTTCTGTATGATATATTAGCACCCCCAGGAAGTGGTCAGCTGCAGCACTATGGCTTCTTTCTGGGATATCCCTGTAGGACACTGGTGGCGGGGAATCCTCCCAATAAGCAGAACCACCTTGAGTAACTCAGGAAATTAACAACACCATCTATACAAGTGAAATACATAAAAATAATACCCATTGCTTTTAAATTTGGGGAAGATTATCTGAGATGAAACACATAAAACATTTAGAACAACATGTGTTACGTTATAAGCATGTAATATATATTTGCTATTATTGCCTATTATTATTTTTCAGCGTTCCTTGATTCTTCTTGTGAGGAAAATAGAATAATTTAGTCAGGCTCCCTGGCTCAGGTCTGGCTGGGGGGTGGAGCAACACATTTCTTGTAAACAAGTCATGTGGGTGGAGTTAGTGTGCATTTGTACCCATGTATCTTTCTAGTTAATTGCTTTTGTGTGTTCTGCAGTTTGAAGCAGGCTGGCCCACAGAGAGCTGTGCCTCTGAAAATAGAGCATGTTTACTCTGCTGGCAACTGCTCAGTTTTCAGGTTTTTCTTTGGACTTTGCCATAGCAGTTGAGTTTCTGAGTTTCTCTTTGTACTGCCTAGCTCTTAATATGTGTGTGCTGACCAAAGTCTATTCCTACTTCAACCAAGGCTCCAAGGACCTTTTTGCCGGTAACCTAGCTCATAGACCTGCACGTGAAAGGTTTGTGAAAGGGCTTGAGGTGTCTGTGAGCTCCAGACCCCAGCCCGAGCTCTACACTTCTTCAGTAACATATGTTAATATTATTAAAACATCTCTAGTTTAAGAACTACTTAAATATTGCTAAAGAGCTTGTGAATTGCTAGACAAGAATGACCACTCAAATTTCACACTAGGCACAATTACCTAAATGTTAGCCAAATATGTATGATTCATAAAATTGAATGGTACAATGAATGAGTAATCCAGTGTTATTTAAGTTTATTTAAAATTTTCTATATTCAGAGTCTAATTTTGAAAGATGAAATATTTGTAATAAGTGATTTTTTGTTTGGATGCAAAAAAAAAAAAAAAAACCAAACATATTATCTATGGTAGCATAAAGTGTCATACAAAAAGAAGAATATATAGATATATATATATATATAAATGCCTAGCAGTTTGAATTAAGTCAACAAAGGATAACTTAAAACTGACATTCTTTTAAAGTACCATTATGATACAAGAATTCACAACAGGAGTTAAAAATGTCAACTGCAAAGAATGAATTTCTTTGCTCTTGTCAATGTAACAAAAGACCTGAAATATTGTTTTGAGTGCATTAGTCTTTCATATTTAAAAATATCTCAATGGATAAAAAATTACTATTATTCTAATTTCAAAGCATATTATACACATACCTCTTACGCTCTCATTTTATTGATAACACAGGCATTTGGCATACCTCTGTAGATATTTGACAGGCATTGCTAATAGCTGAAATAATCTGCTGTATTGTGAGAGCCTTTTAAAAAAATTTTTTTTTTCTCTGAAAAAGAGACATGTGGAAGTAACATGTTCTTTTCTCCTATGGCTTTAGATTTTCCTGTGTGAAGATTGTACTATTGAAATTGCTTTGTTCATTTTATAAACAAGAGAGGCCAAGTCAAAACAAGATCCACAATGATATACTCTGTTCA
This sequence comes from Cynocephalus volans, assembly GCF_027409185.1. NCBI lineage: Eukaryota > Metazoa > Chordata > Mammalia > Dermoptera > Cynocephalidae > Cynocephalus > Cynocephalus volans. Next base: position 26,913,111 of record NC_084461.1, on the reverse strand, counting down.
CTGAGGATGTTGATCATATTTCTTGATAATATTGTTGAGCTCCTTCATTAATTAATGCTCAAATTGCCTTCTTTGTAACCTTTCTCTTAATTGAAGTAATAAACTTACCTTTTTTCAAATACATTTCTTGTTATTTTTGCTTTTTTATTACAAACCCAAAGATATCCTGAATAACACACAGTCCAGAAGATATCCAAGTCTGAATATTATAACTCATCTTCAAGTTGTTATTATTGTTATTTGAAACTCATGGTCATCTATAAGATATAGCCTGAGGGCAGAATTCTGCCAGCACCTGAGATCTGCACAAAAGATATTCTGGGCCATTAGCCAAGCAATCTTAGAGGAAATGGGTAAGGAAAATGTGGAATAATTTTGTGTGGATGTCAATAATAACAGATTTCACAAAGTTTGCTTAGATTTCATGGTTGGGTTTTATAGGATTTTGATTTTAGACGTATGCTAAAAGCTGATAATTCTTGCTTATATTTAAATTATGATGCCCTAGGAATAAAGGGCTCTTATAACTGGGTAAGACTAGTTCTGATCTGTAGAAAACAATGTCGTAGTTAGCCTGATCAAACAAACATTTTGGTGTCCTAGATGTAAGTAAATATTAGTAACTGATGATAGGTATATGGCCTCTAAGACACAACTGTTGCAAGTTAACATGACTGACTCCATCTTTGTCCCAGTTGTAAAAACAGCTAAATGCATTTCTACACTCTATAGCTCTATGGTCACAAGCCTGTTCCTATGTTAGCAAGAAAACTGCAGACTGTCAGCTCTTTCCTGTGTAGATGAGAAACAGAGTTGCTCTCTAAAGCAGACCCCTCCTCAAGTAACCACACTTCTTGCCCTTACACCCAGATGTGATAGACCCTTACTCAAGAAGCTTCCTTACCTGGGTTTAACTCACAACCATGGACCCATTTAAACTAAACATTTTTTGTGGAAATTTTTATGCTCTGCTATAACCTGCATATTTCACCTTCTGTAATGCAGCTTGCTTGCTCTTGCAGAACATCCTGTAGGCCAAACAGGATGTGGTTTATGCCTATAAGAATCTTTCCCTAATGAGGCTGGGGGCTACACCCTATCCAGACTGCCTGGGAGACAGCTGCCGGCCAGCAGGAGAAATAAACCTTCCACAACCCCCAAGCATTTTTATGTGGTGTCTGCCTTATTGGGAACTGCACCTCACAACACTACCAGGAAACCCCTTTCCTTCCCTGATTCTATGTCTACTCATAACTCCTTTTTTAAACTTTTATTTATGAGACTTAAAAAACAATTATTCATCCAGTGTAAATATAAAACAGCGTCTTTGTTAACTTCTGAACTTGGCAAAAACTTTTTATGTTTTATGTACAGCTCATTAATTTAGGTATCAAAAAATTCTATTTTCGATTAAGTAGCCCAAGCAGCCAACTGGTTGATATCACCATCCTCTTCTTCTGCCCTCCTGGAAGATGCTGATTGGGATCGACTGCAGTGGAGGGTGTAGAGCTAGGGCTTGGTCTGGTGCTCACAGACCACTCGAGCCTGTTCACAAACCCTTCACACACATGTCTATGAGCTAGGTAACCAGATAAAAATGTCCTTGGAGCCTTGATTGAAGTAGGAATAGTCTTTATTCAGCACACACGTCTAGTAGTTAGGCAGTACAAAGGAGAAACTCAACTGCTACCTGCAAAGTCCAAAGAAAAACTGAATCTGAGCAGCTGCCAGCAGAGTAAACATGTGCTATTGTTAGACATGAGCTCTCTGCCCAGCCTGCTTCAAAAACTGAAGAACACGCAATAGCAATTAACTACAAAGATACATTGGTGCACATGCACACTAACTCCACCCACACACAGCCTATTTACAAGAAATGTCGAGGAAGCCTGACTAAATTATTCTATTTTCCTTACAAAGGGCATGCTTGGTTTCTGTCTGGCTGTGCTGGGAGAGAAGAGGAAGTTGAATGCTCTTCACCTTCTTGTTTAATTCCCCCTATTCCATTTTTTGAAGTTCTGCCATCAACTCATCCCCATCAGTCATCTCCAAATCCAATGCATTGAGAAAATGCTTCTGAGATTGCTTGGGAAATATCCTGTTGCTCTGTGATCTTTCGTATCAAATCATCTATTTTGCTCAGATCCATGTTTTCCTGAATTGCTTTCATCACTTGCCACAAACCCATGTTCCTTAACACCTCAGGCTGGTGTGTTAGTTTTCCAAGGCTTCTCTCTGGAACCCAGTGGTGGAAAGTGTGCCATCCATCTGAGTTAGCTGCTTCTCAAACTACTTCCTCCTCTTTAGTGCTTGTAAGGCAGCTCACTTATTCTGTATGCCATGCTACTTGGCCAGAGCAAGTTCTCTCTGAATTTGATTTTCTAAGTACTCTTTTTTCTTGCCTACCATTTCCTCCTGAAAAGTATAAACTCAGCAAGTCAGCACCACCAGGGCCTCTGGGAGTTAGGGAGAGCAGAAAAAACCTGGAAAGACTGGGGAAGACTGCACCAGAGTTCTCTTTTTGTTGTTTTTTGACTTTTTAAAATCCCTCTTGCATTTTTAAAAATGTTTTATTTAAACATATTGATAGTACATGTTTATGTGATAAATAGTTATATTTCAGTACATATATAGAACATGTGATAATCTAATCAGGGTAATTAGCATATTTATCATTGCAAAACTTGATCATTTCTTTTTGATAACATTTTGATCTCCTCTCTTCTAGTCATTTGATAACATGCAGTAAATCATTGTTAATTATAGATTCCTGGGTCAACTGTACACCAATAAGAATTATTTTTCCTGTCTAGCTATAATTTTCACTATCCTCTCTTCCCCCTCCCCTTTCCTGCATCTAGTTACCCCAGTTCTTCTATCTCCTTTTAACAGCTCAACTTATTATTGTTTATTTGTGTGTGTGTGTGTGTGTGTGTGTGTTTCTTTTTTAGCTCTCACATATGAGTGAGAAACATGCATTATTTCTCTTTCTGTGCCTGGCTTATTTCACTTAACATAATTTTCTCAGTGCTCATCCATGCTGCTGAGAATGGCAGAAATCCATTCGTTTTCATGGATGAGTAGTAGTCCATTATGTACATGTACTATACTTTCTTTATCTAATCATCCATCCGTGGACATTTAAGTTGCTTCTATATCTTTACTATTGTGAATAGAACTGTGGTAAACATGGAGTGCAGGTAACCCTTTGACAGAATGGAAATCATTATGTTTACCTCCGTACTGTTTTCCCTAATGGCTTTACTAAGTTAAAATGCCACCAACAATGTACAAGCATTCATTCTTCTTTCTCCACATCCTTGCCAGCTTTTGTTATTTTTTGTCTTTTTGATAACAGCCAGTCTAAGTGAGGTGAGATATCTCAATGTGGTTTTGATTTGCATTTACCTGATGATTAGTGATGTTGAACATTTTTTCAATACTTGATGACCATTTATATGTATTCATTTGAGAAATGTCTACTAAGCTCCCTTGCCCATTTTTTAATTGGATTATTAGTTTTTTTACTGTTGAGTTCTTTGAGCTGCTTATATATTCTGAATATTAGTCCCTTTTTGGATGTGTAGTTTGCAAATAATTTCTCCTATTCCACAAGCTGTCTCTTCACTCTGTCAATTCTTTCCTTTGCTGTGCAGAAGCCTTTTAGTTTTATATAATACCATTTGTTTACATTTACTTTTGTTGCCTATGCTTTTGAGGTCTCATTCTCATAAGTTTTTACTCATCCATCCTGGAGCATTTCTCTTGTGTTTTCTTTTAGAAGTTTTATAGTTTCAGGTCTTATATTTAAGAGTTTAATCCATTTTGAGTTGATTTTGATATATAGTCTAGTTACATTATTCTATACATGGATACCCAGTTTTCCAAGCACTATTTATTGAAGAGTCTGCCCTTTCCCCAATATATGTTTTTAGTACCTTTGTCAAAGATCAGTTGGCTGTAAGTATGTGGGTTTATTCCTCAGGTTTCTATTCTGTTCCATTTGTCCAAGTGTCTGTTTTTATGCCAGTACCATACTGTTTTCATTACCATAGCTTTATAGTACGTTTTGAAGTCAGGTAGTGTAATGTCTCCCACTTTATTCTTTTTGTTCAGGATTTCTTTTGCTATTCAAGGTTTTTTAATGTTCCATATTAATGTTAGGATTGCTTTTTCTATTTCCATTAGAATGTCATTGGTATTTTGATAGGGATTGTGTTGAATATGTAAATAGCTTTGGATAGTATAGTCATTTTCACAACTTTAATTCTACCAATCCATGAGCATGGAATATTTTTCCATTTTTTGGATCCCCTAATTTCTTTCATTAGTGTTTTGTAGCTTTCATTGTAAGGATGTTTCACCTCCTTGGTTAAATTTATTCTTAGGTTTTTTTGTGATTGTTTTGTTCTGTTTTGTTTTTTGGTATCTATTTTAAATGGGATTGCTTTCTTGATTTCTTTTTCTACTAGTTTGCTATTGGTGTACAGAAACGCTATTTATTTTTATATATTGGTTTGCATCCTGCAACTTTCCTGAATTCATTTATGAGTTCTATGAATTTTTGGTGGAGACTTTACATTTTTCTACATATAAGATCATGTCATCTGCAAACATGAAAATTTTCTTTCCTCTTTTCCAATTTGAATATTCTTTATTCCTTTCCACTGCCTAGTTGCTCTGGCTTGAACTTCCAGTACTATGTTAAATAGTAGTGGTGAGAGTGAGCATTCCTGTCTTCTTCCTGTTTTTAGAGGAAAAACTTTCAAATTTTCCCCATTCATGGTGATGTTAGCTGTGGATTTGCCAAATATGGCTTTTATTGTGTTGAGATAATTTTCCACTAGACCTAATTTGTTAAGCATTTTTATCATGAAGGGATGTTAAGTTTTATCAAATGTTTTTTCTGCATTTACTGAGATGATCATATGATATTTGTCCTTGATTTCATTGATGTGGTTAATCACATTTATCGATTTGCATATGTTGAAACATCCTTGTATTCCTAGGATGACTTACACGTGATCATGATGTATAATCTTTTTGATGCACTGTTATATTCTCTGTTAGTACTTTGTTGAGAATTTTTGCATCCAATTTCATCAAGGATATTGGCTTGTGCTTTTCTGCTGTTGTTATATCCTTGGTTTTGGTATCAGGGTGATGTTGGCCTCATAGATGAGATTGAGAGAATACCCTCCACTTCAACTTTACAAAATAGTTAGAGAAGAATTGGTGTTAAATCTTCTTTAAAAGTTTGGTAGATTTCAGTAGAGAAGCTGTCTGGTTCTGGGCTTTTCTTCATTGAGAGATTGCTGCTTCAATCTTGTTGCTCATTATTGGTCTGTTTGGGTTTCAAATTTCACTTGGTTCAGTCTTGTTAGGTTGTATGTGTCCAGAAATTTAGACATTTTCTCTAGATTTTCAAATTTGTTGGCATATAGTTGTGCATAGTAGTTTCTAATGATTCTTTGTACTTCTGTGGAATCAGTTGTAATGTTTCCTTTTTCATTTCTAATCTTTGATATTTGGGTATTCTCTCTTCTATTCTTGTTTAGTTTAGCTAATGGTTTGTCAATTTTGTTTATTTTCTCAAAAAAACAACTTTTTGTTTGGTCAGTCTTTTTTGTAATTGTTTGACTCTATTTTATTTAGTTCTGCTCTGATTTTTATTACTTCTTTCTGTCTGCTTATTTTGGGTTGGATTGATCTTATTTTCTAGATTCTTGATGTGTAATGTTAGGCTATTTATTTGAGATCTTTCAACTTTTTGATGTAAGCAGTGATTGCAGTAAACTTCCCACTTAGTACCGCTTTTGCAGTATCCTATAGATTTTGGTATGATGCACTTCTATTTTCATTGTTTCAAGAAATTTTTTGATTTGCTGCTTTATTTCTTCTTTGACCCATTGATCATTCAGGAGCACGTTGTTTAATTTCTATGTACTTTTATAGTTTCCAAAGTTTCACTTATTATTGATTTCTAGTTTTTTTCTATTGTGGTCTGAAAAAAATAGTTGATATGACTTCAAATTTTTAAATTTGTTGATGCTTGCTTTGTGGCCTAACATGTCTATCCTGGAGAATGATCCTTGCACTGATAAGAACAATATATATTCTGCAGTTGTTGGGTGAAATGCTCTGTAATTGTCTGCCAAGTGCAATTTGATTCCAATGTTTCTCGGCTAATTTACTGTCTAGATGATGTCTCCAATTAGAGAGAGATGTTGATGTTTTCAACTATTATTATATTGAGATTTATCTCTCCCTTTAGATTCAATATTTGCTTTATGTATTTAGGTGTTTTGATGTGTGCATATATATTTATGATTGTTATATCCTATTGCTAAATTGATCTCTTCAGTATTATAAAATGTTCTTCTTTATGTCTTTTTATACCGTTTGGTTTAAAGTTGATTTTATCCACGTAAGTGTAGTCACTCCTGCTTGTATTTGGTTTCCGTTTGTGTAGAATACCTTTTCCCATCCCTTCATTATTGGTCTATGTGTGCCTTTACTAGTGAAGCTAGTTTCATGCAGGCAGAATATAGTTGGGTCTACTTTTGTAATCCATTCAGCCAGTCTGTATCTTTTATTTATTTATTTATTTATTTATTTATTTATTTATTTAATTTTTTATTTTTATTTTTTGTCTTTTTTGTGACTGGTTCTCAGCCAGTGAGTGCACCAGCCATTCCTATATAGGATCCAAACCCATGGCAGGAGCGTCGCTGCGCTCCCAGTGCCACACTCTCCCGAGTGCACCACGGGCTCGGCCCCAGTCTGTATCGTTTAAGTGGGAAATTTAATCCATTTGTATACAGTGTTGTCATTGTAAGGTATTACCTTACTCCTGCCATTTCATTATGTTTTTGTGCTTGTTTTATATTTCTTTTGTTCCTTTCTTTCTCTATATTGTTTGTTTTTGTTGCTTGATGTTTTCTTGATAAGATACAGTTTCTTTCTCTTTCTTATTTGCTTACCTGCTGCACTAATGGTTTTATTCTTTCTTTTGTATTCATAATGATAGTTATCACTCTTTTGATTTCAGATATAGGACTCTCTTGAGGATTTCTTATAGGATCAGTCATGTGGTGGTGAATTCTTGCAATGTTTATTTATCTTGGAAAGATGATATTACTCCTTCACTTCTTGGCTGGCAGGTTTTTTCCTTTTGGCACTTGAATATATCATTCCACTCTCCCCTAACCTGTAAGATTTTTATTGAGAAATCTGGTATTAGTCTGATGGGAATTCCATTATATATGACTTGATGCTTTTCTCTTGCTATTTAGTTTATTGAACCTCAACGTTAATGTCATTGTGAATCTTTTTATAAGATATTTGTGTATTTGATTTTTTTCCTTAGAATATAAGAATTCAATTACATTTTGTACACTAACTTTGTATTATGTAAAGTTTCTAAGTTTATTACTTCTAGTAGCTGTTTATTTGATTCAGGGAATTCTTTTCATCTTTTTTGACACCTAAAACTGCTAAAGAAAATGTTTAGAAACATTTTACATGCTTTACTTAGATACTAAAAGTGGTAGTTTTTTATGTTTGATATTCAATATACTTTTACTAAGCTAGATTTCATGATCAATCTTATTGAAGATTGCTGCTTTTTACTTGAAAATTAGTGATTCAATCTACATACGGATAAGGTGTTCCTTTATTTTCTCCTCAATTTTTTTATTAATTCTGCCAATCACCTTTTTCTCATTATTCATGATTTTTATATTGTATATATTTTCAGTTTCATAGTAAGAAAATAAATAATAGAATCTATTTTAGAGTAAAATATAATTTAATAATTCTGTTTTCCATTAGGGAAGAATTTTATTTTAAAAGATATTAAAGAATTCACCTGGAACTAAAATTAATTAACCTAGGAAGTTACTATGTTTGAAATTTGTTCTCTGTGCTGATATGATAAGAAAGCTTGAAAATATGTTTCAGGGAGCCTAGCAAAAATTCTGTTTTTAAAATAATTAGGAAAAAGCAAAAAATTAATGAAAATTATAGCTGACTAAGCTATTTCCCTTATCATAAGTAAAATAGATGTTATTGCATTGTGACATCAATTGTAATTGGCTCTAGACCATGTCAAATAATTTTGTGGCAGAAACCATCTTTAACAATATAAAATGCTAGCCTAGGTCTTCTGTAGATATCAACATTTTTTAACATGTTTAAGACAATTGTAGGAAGTCATAAAATCTGATTGACAATGTTTCACAGGTTTCACCTACTGTTAACCATCTCAGATTTAGCTAAATTTAAAGTAAGCTTGCTGAGTTATTTTTTCTCTTCATTTAGCCCTACTCAATGTTTTTATTACACACAATAAAAACAGTACTAATTTTTGATATTTGAAACTATTCATTTATACTATAGCATTTTACAAGACTGAGTCAAAATCAAAGTGTTTCTGTCAATTTCTAAATCCATAACACAACATAAAGCTTTATTTCTTCCAAAATACATCCAGTCTTTGCTTCAGCTTCCTTAAAAGTAAAAACATTTAATTTTTTTCGCAATATCTTTTTGCAAAGTATACAATTCTGTTGTCTCTATTATACTGCTTTTCTGCTCAATGATGAAAAGTTAGCACCTTTTTTTTTTTCTTTAAATTGATTCACTTTCTTAGCTTATTCACCTTTAATCAGAGACAATCCCATCCAGGTTAGTAATTATGAAATAGTAATATGAATAGATTTTTTTTTCTATCCTCTGTTTCTTATATATCTTGGCAAAAATTTTTTCCCTAAAATTCAAAAAGTATATAACATGCTTAATTTTATTGGTCTTTATTCTTTCCTCTCTTCTGACTTTGTGTCTAATGTGGAAATACCATACATTATGTCCAGATCCTTCCAACACAATGGAAAATAAGAGAGACTTTCAAAACTTTTCTTTTAATTCTGCATTATGTTAAATACTGTAAGCAATGCAATGGTTAATTTCGCATATCATCTTTTAATTTTGTTCAAATTATTCTATAGTCTTTGTTTATATGATATGAAGTTGTTGCTATTCCTAATATCAATGTAGTTAAATATTTGTTTTGGGGTTTTTTTGGGGGGGGTGGTATTTCAGCCAAAGGTATTAACTAAACATGCACTGTTGTCCTGTCTTTTTTAAAAAATAATTTGTTTCAGTTAGACAAAAGGAATAAGTTCTGATGATGTATTACACAGCTTGGGAACTATCATTAATAATAGTCTATTGTGCTTTTCATAATTGCTAAAAGTGGTTTTTCAGTGTTCTCACCACAAATAAATGATAAATATGTGAGGAATGAATACATTAAGTAGCCTGACTTGATCATTTCACAATGTGTACATGTATGGAAATACAATTGTAACTGATAAATATAAATAATTATTATTTGTCAATTAAAATAAAATTACACAAATAGATAAATATATAACTTATTTAAAAATCACTGTGGCATTTTAGGAAATTTAAAGATAGAACAATATCATTTATTGGTCTCTGTGTACACAAATAAAATATTTGGAGTGTGTGTGTACAAGTGTATATGTGAGTGTATATATACGGAGAGAGAGTGTGTATTTTTATATATGTATGTGTACATGTAGAGAGAGAGGATATTAACCTGTAGAAATTAGTAAGCATGTTTTAATAAAGGAATACATATATAGAAATTAGAAATAGAATTTCTAAATTTTAAATGAACGTAAGAAGATAAAAGATGGCTAGATTACTTTACCTGCAGATATATACTAACTTGCCACTTTGAAAAGTACATATTTAGTTCTTGTTTATTTATTTATTTATTTATTCTACATTCCTTTCACAAGTAACGATGACTAGCAGTGAAATGTGTGTATTAACAGATATACACACACATATGTATTCACATAAAGAGTACATTTACAAATTGTACACAGATTTGAAAGTAAATTACAATTTGCTTTCTTTTTCAGCAATGTATCTTGGTAGTTTTTTCCATACGTCTAGCTTTAGATTGGTTGAAAAAGATACATAGTATTCATGGTACAGACAAAGCACAATTTAGTGCTTATTTAAATTTACTACTTGCTTTTTTAAGGTTTCATCAATTTTATAATGAATTAGATTTATTTTCATGTTTACATGCATTTTCATTTATGCAATAAGTATAACAATTGTGCTCCTTTTTATGCTAGATGCTCTACTGATTATTTTACACACATCACATAATTTAATCTTTTCTTCTAATTCACACATACTTTGTCTTCTCTCCCATTAATTTGGACAAACTATTTCAAAAATCTCAGAATTATTCATGACAAATACCTTAAATTCAGCATTTAATCTGTTGGCAAATCCTCAAATAGCTAATCAAATGTCTTGAAGCCAGAATTCATATAATAGCTTGCAAGATACTACATTTTACGCCCTCCTGCCAGTTTCTATCATTCTGACCTTACCTGCTGTAATCGATGACAGTCTTGCTTACTGAACTTCATCTACATTGACTTCCTTATTGCCTCTAGAATACACCAAGTGGCTCCTGTTTAGGGCCTTTACACTTGTTGTTTTTTCACTGGATTGCTCTTGCCCAAGGATTGACTGATTGATTTTTATATTTAAATGTCACACCTTTGAGACCTATTTTACCCATTTAAAATTGTACCTTCTCCTCAAGTTTCTCCCTTTTTTCATTATCATTTTTTTCCTCTTTAGCACTTATAACTGTCATTCATTTTTCTTACTGAAGTTATTTTTATAGGATTGATATTTACTCACATCCTGTGAAATGGTAGGCTTTACCATGCTAAAAGTAATTTGTATATATAATAAAATGGGTGAAAATTTAAAAAGATGTTGCATAAAAGTTCAAAGCTTTTAAAGACATAATATTCTAAGTATATGTTGATATAATGAAAAAAAAGTAAAATCTAATTACTGCAAAATGTACTACAGAGAAAAATTAAAGATAAACTCTTCAACACATGATGTTTTTGTGTGAGAACATAAGTGACTTAAATCAGACCGTTGAGTAATTACGGTAAAATAAAATGAGTATGTAGTTTACCTTCCTCCCCACAAAACACTGAAACTAGGATTACAAATAGATTTACCATGAAGCTAGTTAATCTTAAACTTTATATCATCTGACTTGCATGGACTTTTTCCAAGATCCTATATCTAGTATTCTGTGTTATTTATATGTTATATTATCTTTCTTAGAGAAGACCCCCACCCTCCTGACACACTGTATAATCTTTATGTATCCCAAAACTATAGTTGCTTTTTAGATTAAAATAAAGATTTTTCTTTAAAGCAAAGCCCTCACCTGCAAGAAATAAAAGGAAAAAACAGCAGTGTCGAACAATGGAAAGCAAATATATGACTAGTAACTAAGAGGCCATAAAAAAGGGATTTTCTAAATTGGCAGTGGAGAAAACGAATTATCATATTTATTTATTTATAACATGGAATATTTAAAAAATTCATGAATCAGAATTATCAGATACCTCTGTAAATAGTATTAACAGTGGGGTCACAAAATTAGAATAATCACTTGAAACCTGTTTAAGGATGATTAGATCTCTGAATTCCTTCCTCTGCTGCATTCACCCTCATTGAGACAGGATAAGGACTAGGCCTGTGATCCAAACTGACATCATTTTTCCTGCAGAGGACATTTTGATACTTTTCAACTCTTCAGTCATGAGACCCCTCCCGCCCCCCCCCCCCCAAGACACATGATTACACTATGGCCCTGATAATAGTAACTGAAAGAGACTGGTTGGGCCTGAGCACCCTGGTAAAATAAACTGAGGTAATTGGCTGAGTTGCAAAACCCCTTCCCCAAGTCTTGTTAAAATATGACTGTTAGCTTTGTTTAAAAATTATCATTAACTAGCCACTCTTTCTTTTCTTATAATTGTACATTAAGTTGCAGGTTAACCTTGAGACCCCTTTGAGAGCTGCACACAGGATGATCCTGGAAGTGACCCCCCTCACAATCACCTTAAAGATATCAGGAATCATCAAGGTGAGATGCCAAATACAGCTGAGGAACTGCTTGCCTTTAGAAACCCTTCCCCAACTTCTCTTGGAGAGACAGCTTTTCTATTGCTCACTTCCTTACGCATAAGTCTATCTCTTTTTAATAAGTTGTTGTTTGCCTTAAATTCTGCTGGATATTTTGTTCATTTCTATGATGTTGATATCCATCAGGCTAACTGGGTAACAACGTGACTGACAGTTCCTCAAACAAGCAGAAGAAAGCCAATTTGTTCTTTGGATAAGGTAAAAAGAAAGCCTCCTAATGAGAGGAACCCAAACACTTTCATAGGCAGAGAGGTACTAGACCAAAAGAACATATCATAAGTATGTATGCAAACTGAAAAGCCATAGCCCATCTCTACCTTCACCTTGTCGTCTACCATCACACAGACTTTCCAAGAGTAGTCGCTGGGAAAACTAACCAGACCAAGATGAAATATAAAAATGACGGATAGGAAGGTCTCTACATTTATGCATAATTCCTACCAACATTCACTGAAGCTTCTAGTACTAAGGGTTCTTTGGAAACAATAACAAAAAATAGATAGTGAATATATTAAATATAAAAACAAGAAAGCATGAAAGGGGCTATTTAGAGAAAGAAGTATATTTTCAGAAATTAAAAACATGATAGTGAAGGAAAGAAAATAGTAAATAATATCTGAATGTTTGGAAGATAAAAATAATAATAGTGGAACAATGCCTTCATTATTTTGAAGATAAATTATTTTCCATCTAAGTTTCATACCTATCCAAACTATTAACCTTGTACCAGAGTAAAATAGAAATTTTTCAGACATGGGAGGTATCAAACATTTGTCACCTCATAGATACTTTTTTAGGAAGAGAGAATACACTGAAAAGATGGTTATTATGGTTACTTTATGTGTCAATTTGAGTGGGCCCCAGAGTATGTATTGTTTCTGAGTGTGTCTGGGAAGAAGGTTCTGGATGTGATTAGCAGTTGAATTAGTGACCGTAGTAAAGTAGATAGCCCTCCATGATGTGTTTGTGTTGGAGTGAGCAGGACTGATGCCATGCCGGTACCTTGGGACCCAAAACCACATGGGCTCTAAAAGATTTTAAAAAGACATAGTTTTTTGGCTTTTTTTTTTTTTTTTTTTTTTTTGAGGGGGGCATGCATTTCTCTGTGTTTCCTCTTTTCCCATGGTTATTTGATTGTTTGGGCCTTGGATATAGGGGAAGATGACATTATTTACATAAAGGTAAAGTTGTTTTCCAGCCAGCCTGAAGCTGCAGACTTGCACGTACGACCTAGACCCTGAGATAAGGATGGGGGCAGAAACCAGACGGACTCTTGGTGAGACTGCACCTGAGACCTTGCATGCAGCCCTCACTGCTCACATGCCCCAACCTCCTGCTTTTCATTTCTTATGTTCCATTCCCTCATCCCCCTCTTTAAAAAGCCCTCAGTAAACCTGAGTCTTTGAGATGGCTTTAGCCTGGCCATTGTCCTTCATGTTTACCAGAGAGATGAGTAAACATCTCTCCTCAGGCCAACAGTATTCCTTAATAAAAGTAGATATTTATTTTCACCAACATTTGAGTTTTGAGGGTTTTTTTTTTTTTTTTTTGTCTGGGGGAAGGCAGCCAGACCTGTGAGTTCAGTGTCAAGTTTTGGGAAGCCAAGCCAAGAGCTGAATGTGTCCTGAAAGAGTTGGGCATTGTCCAATCTGTTGAGGGCCTGCATAGAACAAAAGGCAGGGGAAGGAAGAATTAACCCCTATTTTTCTGCCTCAGTGATTGAGCATCCACATTTTATCTTATCTTTTCTTGCCCTCAGACTGGGATTTACATTATCAGCTTCTTGGTTCTCAGGCTTTGGACCGGGGCTAAATTAAACCACTGGCTTTCCTGAGTCTCCAGCTTACAGATGACAGACGCCAGAACTTCTCAGCTTCCATAATTTCATGAGCTAATTTTTCATAATAAATCTACATACATATCTTCATCTAGATCTACATATATAGATACAGATATATATACACACACACATACCCTACATATATATCCACATTGAGTAGGGCAATCTTAGGCTATCAATTCAAATGCTAATCTTATGTATGTATGTGTGTATATATAAATATATATATATATATATATATATATATAAAATTATATCTTCATTTTTGGAAGATCGTGGGGCTGAGGAAAAGAATAAAAGTTAAATCTTCAACTTCTATGATAAAAAAGTCAATAGATAATGCCTGAAGTATCAATTAAAGTCTGTTCTCTGGAGATATGGAAGTAAATCACAAGGACCCGTGATAGATTTGAAAAGTTACCTAAGGAAGAGAAAATAAGGAAGGACATATGGAGAGGGCCTGTAGATTGCTTTATTTATAAAACTTTACATACCTGTTTGTTTCTTTAAATTACATGTATGTATAACTTTGATAAATTGAATAACTGTAATAATTCAAATCAGAAAGTGCAGAGAATAACATTATGATGCCTATATAAATACCCTGAGCTCTATATCATTTCTCAAAGATGTGCCATGGGCAATCAAAGTAATAATTATCAAGACACTAGTTGGAATAAAAGACTAATAAAATAAACTTTAACTTGCAACTAATTCATATGTGTAATGAAAAAATGATTATTCAATGAGAAACGCGGTTGATAAATCAGAGAGAACTGAATATGCTTGTAAATTCTTTGATGATACATGGATATTGTATTTGGCCTGAAGTGGTGTTAATAAGACCTCTAGAGAAATGTGGTGCATAGAATTCTCTTTTAAGTATCAAATGAATTAACATTTAATCTTTTTGATTAACTTGGTTCTCTCCTTTATTCTTTTCACAAAATGAATCAATTTGTCTCATACAAGGCTTAGTGTATTTTTAGAGAGAGAAGGTTTGTCTTTGGAATTTGTGTTTCTCTTGCTCGGTCCTCTGTTTTTTTTTCTTTATGTAATAGATGGAAGTGTTCATTTTACCCTCTGTTTCTTACATCAAAGAATGTGTACTAGAGGATTTGGAAAGTTACATAGTAATAGCAATACAACACAGAAAATGTTAAGATTGCTTGGTTAGATGAAAAAATGGTTAATATCCCCCAGGGCAATACATTTGGGGTTTTACCATTTCCACCACAGAGAAAACATTTGTATCTCTACCAGACAAAAATATACAAGCTAATATGTGATTTCTCTAAGTTTAAGTCTTTTAATTAATTGCCTAACCATTATTGAATTATTTCTCCAACTAAGGAGGAGTTTGGACATCTGACACCTTAACTCTTCTTCTATTCACATGTATTTCTACACCTCTTTACATCCACCTCAGATTGGGTACCTTTCCTATATGCCATATTTTGAATTATTTATACTCTTATAGTTAAGAAATTTCAAAAAATCTTTTCCAGATAAAAATGCCTTATTTTTTTAGACTATTGCTACTGAATAATCTCATATACATTTATTATTTTTTGAATTTCCATAGTCCTAATCTTTTCTTAGGCAAAATTAAAGTGTCATACCAATTAGGAGAAAGGATACATATAAGAACACATAAATATATGAAATTATTTTTTAAAAATATTAAATTCTGTACACAATTTTAGCCCCATACTTTTTATCTTTGGCATCCCTATTAGTTATGAATTTTCACACCCATTTCATAGGTGAGAAAACAGGGGACCATGCAGTTGAAATAGTTGGCCCAAATCATTAAAAAAAAAAAAAAAAGTGCACAGCAAGGGTTTCATAAAGGCTCGAACAGTAAAGCCCTTTCTTCCAATAAGTTACACTGATTTTTGAAGGACTCATTGATTCAAATTGTAAATGTGGCATGTACCTAACACAATAAATTCCTTGTGTCCTTTTCTTTCTTTTGATCAATGATTTCTGAGGTTGGAGAAATATATGGTTTATGAAAGAACAAATCAACAACTACATCAACAAAAGCAGCAACAAAAATAAAAACTAACAGAATAGGAAACCTTATACCTATTATCACTTATCTCTGAGAGTTTATCTTCTAGTTAGATAGTCAGCTCTGTTACTATTTTCAGAAGAGTTAAGTTAAAAAGGTAAACACATTGACTTATTTTCATTATATGAATTTATCATATGAATTATTTAAAGTAAAATATTTCTTCAGCTGGTGATAAAAATCTTGGCATGAGTCTTTTAAACACTTCATCAATAATTTCAGTGTGCCTATTGAATGAATTGTGCAGGTTTAAAACCTGTTTGTTACATGCGTATTGACAACCTGATGAGTAATTTATCATATCCCGCAAAACTCCAGCATAATAATTTATTTTAACACTGCTTTAATTTTATTTTAATGATATTAATAATTTATTTTAATCTCTGAGGTGCCCTCCAATTAACACAATCCCTCCTATGCACCTGATATCTAAGTAATTGAGAAAGCAAATAGCAGATGGAAGCCAGCACATCGGTCTTGGAGAGCGTAGTTAAGTATGGAAAACAAGCTATGTGGGCTCCAGAACTGGCTGATGTGCCCCATTCTGAGATAGAACTGTACTTAGACTATTTCCTCGTATAGAAAATCTTGAAGAATGGCGGGGTAAAGAACTCCTGCTAACTGCAGGTAAGCCGATTCCCATATTCTAGACTTAGCTACATATTCCCAAGGGCAGCATGGGAGGCTCATATTAGGCTTAGGAAAAGTTTATGGAAACCAAGAACCAGGAAAGTGCATTTCTATTTAACACATTAAGTATTTATTAGTTTAAATTATTATAATTATAAGCATCATTATCTGCACGATACATTCCTGATCAAACCCGGGGGTTGAAAAGGTCTTTGTAAGAAATGTGAGCAAAGCCATGGGTCAGTTAAAAAATAATCTAGGGTAAAACAATTAATGAAACTGTATTTTCCAAATAAAAAAATCAGGTATAATTGCAAAGAACTGTGAATTAGGAGAGTATCTTAGTCCATTTTAGGCTGCCATAACAGAAAGCCTGAGACTAGGTGTAATGGGTTGAATTATGTTCCCCCAAAACTCACTGAAGCTTGAATTGTGTCCCCCAAGTTTTATGCATTAGAAAGTTGGTCCCCACTGTGACTGTTAAGAAGGTGGGAAATCCTATTATGATAATTGGAAGGTGGAGTCTTGAAGAGGTGATTAGATTGTGGACCATGCTCTTATGAACAGATTAAAAGTGGTGGTCAGGGGCGTGGTTCTGAGTGCTTTAAAAAGAGAGTGAATGAGGAAGTTACTCTCTGTTCTCTCTGCTTCCACTATCTTGCAATGTGAGACCCCTGGGTCAATGTGGCCACCATCAGATAGACTTTGGACTTCTCAGGCTCAGAAACTGAGAAATAAATAAATAAATTCTATTTTTCTTTATACAATACCCAGTTCCATGTATTTTGTTATGAGCAAAAGAAATTGAGTCCCCAATATAGCACCATTCCCAAGGGTGATCAGCCAGACACCTGGTGGCAGGTTGATTACACTGGACCGCTTCCTTCATGGAAGGGGCAACATTTTATTCTTACTGGAATAGACACTTACTCTGGATATGGATTTGCCTTACCAGCAGGAAATGCTTCAGCCAAAACTACAACCCATGGACTCACGGAATGCCTTATTCACCGTCATGGCATTCCACACAGCATTGCTTCTGACCAAGGCGCTCACTTTACAACTAAAGAAGTGCGGCAGTGGGCGATCCCATTGAACTGGAAGTTAAGGCTGCCATCTGGCCACTTTGGGCTCTTTCTTGCCTCTGAGTCAACAAGCTAAGAAAGGAGTTATGGTGTTGGCTTGAGTATTTGACCTGTACTACCAAGGGGAAGTTGGACTACTACTTCACAATGGAGGTTGGGAAGATTATATCTGGAATAAAGTACAATGTCTCTTAGTACTACCATGTACTGTGATTGAGGTCAATGGAAAATTACAACAACGAAATCCAGGCAAGACTATGAATGGCCCAGATTCTTCAGGGATGAAGGTTTGGGTCATTCTGCCAGGTAAAGAACCACGATGAGCTAAGGGTCTCATTGAAGGCAAAGGGAATACAGAATGGCTGGTAGAAGAAGGTAGTTATAAATGCCAACCTCGACCATGCTACCAGTTATAGAAACAAGGATTGTAATTGTTCTCCCTGTTGTGTTAAGAATATGTCTCTATGTATATATACTGTACACATATTAAGCAATTATTATTGTTTTTGTTCTTATTCTTTATCATGTATCATGAGACTTACTGACTTTATACCAGCATTTAAATATTGTTAATCTTACCTCGTAGTATTTGCAGTTAAGACATGGGATATTGGGAGAAGGTTAAATATCATCTAAGGACTTTACCTCCTCTTCTGGGAAAGGGATTAATGCATTTTTGGTTGTTCACAGGATAGTTGTATCATGCTAGGTGAGACTATTATGTTATTGTAACATTTGAAGATTAATTATGGTTTAAGAAATAGTACGAGCACCAAGTTGACAAGGGGTGGACTTGTGAAGGTTAATTCTAGGTGTCCATTTGATTAGATTAAGGAATGACAAGAAACCTGGTTTCTAAAGAGCTATCTTTTTAGGTGTGTCCATGAGGGTGTTTATGGCAGAGATTAGTATGACAGCCTGAATGGACTAGGTGGGAAAGACCTGCCCTCAATATGGGTGGAAACCATCTAATCTGCTGGGGCCCAAAGAGAAAAGTGATGGACAAAACAGGTGAATCTCTCTCTCTATCTGCTGGAGCTGGGATACGCTCTTCTCTCCTGTCTGTGGACATCAGAGCTCAAGACTTTTCAGCTCTTGGGTTCCAGGACTTACACCAACGCCACCATTGGCTTCCCTGGTTTTGAGGCTTTCTGAGCCACATCACACTACGAGCATCCAGTTGGCAGATGGCCTATCATGGGAATTTTCTTCATAATCAAGTGAGCTAATTCCTCTAATAATTCCTCCTCATATATTAATAACATATCCTATTGATTCTGTCTCTCTGGAGAGCCCTAACTAATATACTAGGTAGTTTATAATTAACAGAAATTTATTTCATTTCTCACAGTTCTGGAAGCTGGGAATTCAAAGATCGAGGGTCCTGCATCTTGGAAGGGCCTTCTTGCTCTGACATAAGGTGACAGAAGGCATCATATAGTGGAATAAGGGGGGGGGGAGGGGAGAGAGAGAGAGAGAGAGAAAGAGAGAGAGAGACTGAAAGAGGGCCCAATTCCTCCTTTTATAATGAACCCATTCCCACAGTGATGACAGTAATCCATTCATTCCATCCTCATGGCCTAATTACCTCTCATTAGGCTCCACCTCCCAATACTTTTGCATTGGGGATTAATTTTCGAGCACATGCTTTTGGGAGAACATAGTCAAACCGTTAGAAATATACTATTCTTCTTTAGTGTGCATCTCTTTTGTTATGAGAACACATCTTTTCTTGAAATTGTTTTCATTAAGAATGTTGAAGAATATGTGTAGAAAACAGATTTTTAGTGAATGGATTAATGTGTTTAACAGAACTGTCAGGAAGTTCTAAAATGATCTGTATAAAAATATGCAACTTTTTTTTAAAGAAGTATATTCAAGGGTCATTTTACTTATTTTTCTGTTTCTGACATATTTTATCCTACTTGAGAGTAGTTATTTTGTTTCCATGGAGATTCCTTTTCTTTCACTGAATTCAAGTAGTTCAGAGTTACTATAACATGTATAGTCATGACTTTCAATACTTAAGTACTGATAATCTTTCTGATTTTACAGAGTGAACTCAAATTTAGATATAAACCAGTTTTTATAAATAGCACATTTAAAACACCTAGTTATGAATTTACAAGGAGGTATTATTTTACCATTTATTATCAAGATCATTGATCAACGATTTGTCTTGCAATTCTCTAAGGGAGGATTTATAAGTCATGTGGTAGAAATTTTTACTTCCACCTCTTTGTGGATTACCTCCAATTGGATTCTTCATCTTGGCATATACAGGGTTTTATCAACTGTCCCTGTGCCCCTCAAGAACAAGAAAATTGAAGCTCAAATTCATTCCATTTGTAAATGTTATTAACAAAAAAGCCAGATTTAGAATTCATGTTTTCACTTAGTTTGGGTATTAAAATATTTCTTATTATAGTAATGTTTCATTAATTGCATTTAAATAATTTTTTTAAAATGTTTTAATGCTCCCTTTTTGATATTTTCTCTTGTTTTTTCAGTAAGAGGATCAATAAGGCTACTTGGTCTGCTTGCTGGAAAGAAAGCCAGATGATTAAAAATTATACTTACACACTTTTCTAAATTATTTTTTAGACATGCAGCCTCTAAAATACTCTCTCCTCCTTACCAGTGATGTGTTAAATTTAATTATTAAAAGCCTAGTTTGTATTACAATGAAAGTGAGCAGTTTATTCCACACTTCTCTTAAATTTCCCTCCACAAATAATGGGAATACCTGTATAATTATTGGTCTCTCATTTTCACACCAAAGATATAGACATCATGTTCTAGTTGAGTGTTATTTTGATGCTCTCAGTGATCCATACCTTGAGTTTTCATGCTCCTGGGCAGTCTTGTCACACTTTGACAGTGGGCTTATTCATGTAACTGGCTTTGATCAGTGGATCCTAGAAAGTATGGTTGGAGGAACTGAACAATGGTTCTCTCATTAGGGCTTGTCATCTGAGAAGTGTTCTTTCTTGGAATCTAAGTGCCATGTTGTAGGGAAGATCAAGCTATCACATGGAGAGACCTCACCTGCAGAGAACAGGGGCTTGCAGTCAATGGCCCCAGCTGAGTTCTCAGTTAACAACCAATACCAACTTGTGGGACAAGTGAATGAGTTATCATAGAAATACATCCTCTGACCCAAATCAAGCTATGCTAACTGAGGCTGAGTAGAACAGATGAGCTATCCCCACCAAGCTCAACCCAACTTGCAAAACCTTGAGCCTTTAAGTTTTAGGATGAGTCTGTTATATGGCAATTGATAACTGGTACTATTACTCATAAATATAGACTATGACCTTTGCAGGTGAATCCTTGTGTATTAACAAAAAGAAGCAATACTCGAAAGAGCTTTTACTAGTCTTGAGATAAATGAGCATAGACATTTGTGTCAGAGGTCATGGGTATTTTTGATAGCATGGTCCTTCTGAAGTTTGTTTCCTTAGACAATTCATTTAATTTTTCAGTTTCACATTCATCATCTGTAAAATAAGAAAATAATATGCTATCAATGAACGTGCATGAAAATTGTGGTGATAAAATGGAACAATACATGAAAATGAACCTATCCCAATCTTTGACACATGGATAATAGTTACTCAATAAGTAATAGTTATTATTATTATTATGTTATTATATCCAGAAAATATAATTTTGTTGCGTTAAGTATATTCATTGCTATTCATAGGCTTTCTAGATTCCATATCTTACAACTTCTTTGAACTTCTTTAATGTCACTTAGTATTAATAAGTAGTACTTAATATTCCTAAGCAGAGATAATCTGTTTCTTTAGAAATAAATATTATAAATTAAAATTTTTCTTTTTACTATTGACCTGTTATTTTCATGTTTTTGTTTGTTTGTTTGTTTTTGGGTTTTTGCCCTTCTATTCAACTTTCTGCACCATATCTGTGTAGAAGAAAATAGATTAGTGCTTCACTGGAAAATAAATTTTATATTTACTTTGTTTACACATTGCTAAACATTTCTCATCACTGGTCACTATAGTTCCCGATTTATTCCCTTTTTAAGTAGTCACATAAACCACACCAGAATTACCTATCAAATAGAACATTCAATGCTTACAACTACATAGAGACATCCTAAGCATGCAGTTAGGCCATAAATTGGGCATATTGCCAAAGACAATTATTCTTTTTTTAATATATTTTCATTACTGAAAATAATTTATTTTCTTTGGTTTTAAATTTGACATCCAGCTGTGCCTAACTTTAATAACTCTCTATCATGAAAGAGATTACTGAGAGCCACATGAGTAATTTCCATCAGGTGGCAAAAGATGAATTAACAGTGTCAAAACACCCAATTTGTGGTAGTACATTGTTGGGGAACAAACACATCTCCTAATTGGAAATTGACAGCTTTGGCACTAATTTGAACTAATCATTGCTAACATTCACACTAGCCTCCATTTCCTCAAGCTTTATTAAGTCATTAAAATGCCATGACAATCTTCTCCACAAGTGTGAAAAACCAGATCCTTGCCTGTGGCAGACTTAATTAAGAAAACAGCTGGATAGTTAGAGTTTTTTAAGGGAAATCCAAAAGATGATAATGTCTTGCAAAGTGCCCCAAATGAAAGACTAGTAGGGGAGTGGCCTGGTTTGTTGTTATCTTATCCCTATTTTGCTACATGAGGATCTTCTATTTTATGGATGTTTGCTAAATCTGTAGCCAAATTATAATCAAAAGAAGTTAGTGCAATTATACATACAAGCGTACTTCAAAAAGTTCATGGAAAATTGAATTGAAAGTTAGTATGAATCTTTCCATAAACTTTTTGAAGTACATATGTATATACACTTTTGTAGATAGACATATACACATGTGTATGATGCAGTTAAATAATTTCAAATGTGGCATTTGTGGTTTTATTGATAGATCATCAATAGCAAGAAAATGCACTTGTGTATTAACAAAAAGCAATAGCAAGAATATATATACACTTGCTGTTTTTTCTTCCTTCAGTAAATAGTCTACTTTTGTCCCTTGCTACTGTCCCATGTTCAGAACAGTTTCTTGGACTTCAATTACAAGGGGAGAGGAAAAACAACTAAACTGTATGAATTGTGCTGTGACAATGAAACCGTCTGGAAGATAATAGTTTGCATGGGTCACAATAGCATCCCTCTCAAGGAAGATACCTGCCTTGACATTTTCTTGACAGCAAGGTATGATAGAGGTTTTAAAAACCTATGATACAAGAACTCTGGTTCCTTACAAACCATTTGCCTTTCTTAGGTGGAATCTAGACTCAGCTTTTGGAGTATACACTATTCTTGAGTCATTATCTCATTTTAAATATGATCTTATTAAAACTCCTCCTTCCTAAAATACAGGCAATGCTTCTGATTCCTCTCATATTTTTCTTAGACAAATTGAAGATGATTCAATGAGACCATTGTTTTTTTCAAATATTTTCAGCAATTCACAACTTTTTATGACCAGTACCCCCCTGTGGATCAGAATTGGATTCTGAATTATGTCAATATGTCCACCTACACAGTAATTGTTTAAAAAATCTATCTTGGAATTTCAGATATGTTGTGCTTTGAGATGGAATCCCAACAGCTGTTCAGATGTCTTATCTTTTACCTCATTAAATAATTGATATAGTGGCAATCTTAATATGTTTTTACATTTGCCATTTTCACTAATAAGTTATTTCTGAATTTTTTGGTCTTATTCATCATTAGGTCTCTAGAACCTAACATATTGAGTGAACATACTAAAAATACATTAGTAATTTTTTATATTTTTTCAGTAGAAATTTGTTATAAATATATTATATTGCCTAATAAATTTCTCCAAAAATTATCTTTTCATTAGAGCAGCAGGTCATTTCTTAAATATGGCCTAGGATTATTGTTATTGGTGGCAGTCATTCATTGATAGCACAGGCAGTCTTTTGTGTCAAACTGGGAGAGAGGAGAAATCAAAGCAGCCTCAGAGAGTTGTCTAAGAATGTTAAAAAGAATTTTACTAAGATGACTTAAAAGTATATGCCAAATTCCTAATATATCAATTATAAATTAAGTGTTTTATTACAGTAAACAAATCTGTTTTCCACTCAACACAAACACATATTTCCAGAAATGAGCTTAGTGAAAATAATTTGGGCTTCAAAATTAAACATATCTTGTTTGAAATATCATTTTGCCACTCAGTAGCTTTTATAATTTGAGCATATTATGTACCGACTGACTAATTTTCTATACCTCTAGTATTCAAGACTATTGTGAGGATTAAGGAAGATAACCCATGTGAACACACACCTACCTGCATATTATCAACACATGTTACAATGTAATTCATTAATTTGGTATTTTTGTTAATATTAATAAAATAACATCCATATATGCATGCACTTGGTTAATTTTATTATTCTTAGCACCACTCTTCAAATAGTTTACAAAATACACTCTAAGGAGTACAAGATCATGGGCAGTTTTAAGTGAACCAATTCCAAATTCATAATGGTCATATGTAATATATTCGAAATTCATTGTCCTGAGAAAGTATTATGACAGTTTCATTCCTCACTTTTATTTCAGAGAATGCATATCTCTTACCCATCCAGAATCTTCTTTGGGATACAAGTCAAGTAAATACCTAAAGTAATCAAGTAAAATATATTTATTAATATGATGTTTGTGTGGAGAAGGTGAATATACAATGACTAAACAAAAATCATTTTGTTAATTGAATGATTTTTAAAATTTTACCTCCCTGAAATTAAAATAGATTTTGATGTTCTTTATGTTATCACCCATTTGTAAATAAAATATATCATGATATGTAAAAATTGATTTTTTGTAATAGAACTCAGAAATATAGCCACCACTGGTTTCTGTTGACATTTTTCCAGTTCTTAACTCCATGTGCAGAAAGGAAAGTTATAGTCTTGCTAAATGCTGTCAGATTCTAGAAATAAACAACATTTATGAACAGAAGCATAAATTAATAGGTTAAAAATGATTTTCGTCTAGAAACTTTTTTCCAAAATGGTAGTACTGTTTTATATTTCCACAAAAGATATATGCATTTTTCAGTCCCTCAACATCTTCACCGGTATTTTATATTATCAGTATCTATTTATTTTGTTAGATATCCTGATATGTGTGGAGTGACATTTTCCTGTAGTTTTAACTTGCATTGTTCTTATTTGGTGGGGGTACAGATTTATATTTTAATACATGTAAACGATATGTAATGATCAAATCAGGGTAGTTAACAAATTCATCAATGCAAAAGTTTATCCTTTCTTTGTGTTGAGAAAATGTGATTTCCTCTCTTCTAGCCATGTGAGAACATACAATAAATTGTTAAT
This sequence comes from Cynocephalus volans, assembly GCF_027409185.1. Lineage (NCBI taxonomy): Eukaryota > Metazoa > Chordata > Mammalia > Dermoptera > Cynocephalidae > Cynocephalus > Cynocephalus volans. The sequence continues at coordinate 26,888,034 of NC_084461.1, read as the reverse complement.
AATAGGTGCCTAGCACAACTATACACCACTAGAACTCATTTTACCTCTCTAGCTGTAATTTTGTGTCCATTAACATACCTCTCTCTATCCCTGCCTCAACCTCCCCTTCTCAGCCTCTAGTAACCGCAATTCTACTGTTTACTTTTTAAAGTTCAACTTTTTTTATGTTTTGTAGCTCCCATATATGAGTGAACAAGTACCATTTATTTTTCTGTGTCTGGCTTACTTCACTTAACACAATGTCTTTCAGGCTCATCCGTGTTACTGCAATGACAGTATTTCATTCTTTTTTTATGGCTGAGTAGTATTCATCGTGTGAGTTTATACTATATTTTCCTTATCCAGTCATGGATCAATGGACATTTAGATTGGATCCATATCTTGGCTATTATAAACAGAGCTGTGATAAGCATAGGGGTATAAATATATCTTTACTATGGTAATTTTGTTCTATTTTTAAGTTTTTGAATAATCTCCATACAGTTTTCAATGTGCATAGTAATTTACATTTCCACCGACAGTGTTTAAGAATTGCCCTTTCTCCGCATCCTCATCAGCGTTTGTTATTTTTTGTCTTTTCGATAATAACTATTCTAACTGGGATAACATAATCTCTCATTGTTTTTATGATTTGCATTTCCCTGAGGTCATGATGCTGAGCATTTTTTCATGTACCTGTTGGCCATTTGTATGTCTCCCTTTGAAAAATGTCTATTCATGTCATTCACCCATTTTTAATTGAATTATTTTGTATTTTTGCTGCTGAACTGTTTATGTTTCTTGTATGTTCTGGATATTTTTCCCTTATAGGATGAATAGTTTCTGGATATTTTCTCCCATTTTTCTGGTTGCTTCTTTGTACCATTGATTGTTTCTTTTTCTATGCAGACACTTTTTAGTTTAATGTAATTCCATTTGTTTACTTTTGCTTTTATTATCTTGGTTTAGGTTTCTTCTCCATAAAAATATTTGTCCAGACCAGTGTTTTAGAGTGTTTTCCCTAGGTTTTCTTTTAGTAGTTTTATAGTTTCAGGTCTTATATTTAGTCTTTACTCCACTTAGAATTGATTTCATATATGATTACAAATAGGGGTCTAGTTTCTTTCTTTGGCATAAGGAAATGCAGTTTTATGAGCATTACTTATTGAAGAAACTGTCTTTTCTCCAATGTAAGTTCTTGGAGCCTTTGTCAAAGATCAGTTGGCTGTAGATATGTGGATTTATTTCTGCATTCTCTATTCTGTTCCTTTGGTCTATGTGCCTGTTTTTATGCCAGTACCATGCTGTTTTGATTACTGTGACTTTGTAGTGTATTTTGTAGTAGCTGGAGTAGCTATTCTTATATCTGATAAAATAGACTTTAAACTAAAAACCATAAAAAGGGATAATGAAGGCCACTACATAATGATAAATGGATTCATCCAACAAGAAGACATAATAAGCATAAATATATACTCACCCAATGTTTGAGCAGCCAGCTTTATAAAGCAAACTCAATTAGAACTAAAGAAGGAAATTCACACTAATACCATAATAGCAGGGGACCAGAACACCCCACTATCAATATTGGACAGATCATATAGGCAAAGAATCAGCAGCGACACACAAGATGTAAACAACGCTCTAGACCAACTGGTCTTGGCAGATATCTACAGAACATTCCATTCAACAACCTCAGAATATTCATTCTTCAAATCAGCACATGGATCATTCTCCAGGACAGATCATGTTAGGCTTCAAATCAAGTCTCAACAAATAAAAAAAAAAATGGAATTATCCCATGTATGTTTTCAGAACACAATGGATTAAAATTAGAAATCAATAACAAACAAAATTCTGGAAACTATACAAACACATTGAAATTAAACAGCATTCTACTTAATGACATATGGGTCCATGAAGAAATCAAACAGTAAATCTAAAAATTTATTGAAACTAATGAAAATAATGATACATCATACCAAAACCTGTGGGATGCTGCAAAGGCAGTACTAAGGGGAAATTTTTTGCATTAAATGCTTACTTCAGAAAAATGGAAAGATGGCAAGTGAACAACCTAATACTTCACCTTAAAGAACTAGAAAAACAAGAACAATCCAAACCTAAAGTTAGCAGACGGAAAGAAATCATTAAGATCAGAGCAGAACTTAGTGAAATTGAGAACCAAAAAACAATAAAGAGATCAATGAATCAAAAGCTTGGTTTTTTGAAAAGATAATAAAATTGAGAAACCATTAACATGGCTAACAAAAAAAAGAGAGAAGATCCAAATAATAAAAATTAGAAATGAAAAAGGTGATATTACAACTGATGCATCTGAAATACAAGGAATCATTCAAGACTACTATAAACAACTATATGCCAACAAATATGAAAATCTGGAGGAAATGGTTAAATTTCTGGACACATACAAGCGACCAAAACTGAGCCAAGAAGATGTAGAAAATCTGAATAGACCAACAACAATAAAAGAGATTGAAGCTGTTATCAGAAGGTTCCCAACAAAGAAAATCCCAGGACCAGATGGATTTACAGGAGAATTTTAGAAAACATTCAAAGAAGAATTGACACCAATTCTCTACAAACTATTCCAAAAGATTGAAACAGAGGCAAATCCCCCAAATTCATTTTATGAAGCAAACATTACCCTGATACCAAAACGAGGTAAAGATACAACTAAAAAAGGAAACTACAGGCCAATATCCATGATAAATATAGATGCAAAAATCCTCAATAAAATACTAGCTAACAGAATATAGCAGCACATATGCAAAATTCTACACCATGATCAAGTGGGATTCATCCCACGGATGCTAGGTTGGTTCACCATAGGCAAATCAATAAATGTGATACATCATATCAATAAAATCAAACACAAGAACCATATGATCATATCTAGAGATGCTGAAAAAGCATTTGATAAAATTCAACATTCATTCATGATAAAGACTCTCTATAAATTAGGAATAGATGGAAAGTATCTCAACATAATTAAAGCAATATATGACAAACCCACTGCCAATATCATCTTGAATGGGGAAATGCTGAAAGCTTTTCCCTTAAGAACAGGAACTAGACAAGGATGCCCAATCTCACCACTCCTATTCAACACAGTGTTGGAAGTACTAGCCAGAGCAATCAGAGAAGAGAAGGAAATAAAGGGCATCCAGATTGGAAAAGATGAATTCAAACTGTCTCTCTTTGCACATTACATGATCCTATATATCGAACAGCCTAAAGCTTCTACCAAAAAACTCTTGGATTTGATAAATGATTTCAGCAAAGTAGCAGGATACAAACTCAGCACACAAAAGTCAGTAGCATTTCTATCCTGCAATAGTGAACATGCATAAAGGGAAATCAAGAAAGCCTGCCCATTTACAATAACCACCGAAAAACAAACAAACAAACAAAAGCAAAAACAAACACACACACAAACAAAAAAATTTAGGAATTGAGTTAACCAAGGGTGTGAAAAATCTCTATAATGAGAACTACAAACCAGTGCTGAGAGAAATTAAAGAGGACACAAGAAGGTGGAAAGATATCCCATGCTCTTGGATTGGAAGAATCAACATTGTGAAAATGTCCATACTACCAAAGTGATATACAAATTCAATGCAATCCCCATCAAAATTCCAATGACATTTTTCCCAGAAATGGAAAAATAAAAAACTATCCAGTTATTTATATGGAATAACAAAAGACCACGCATAGCCAAAGCAATTCTGAGAAAATAAATAAATAAATAAATAAAAGCCGGAGGCATAACACAATAACACTACCTGACTTTAAACTATACTACAAAGCTATAATAACCCAAACAGCATGGTACTGGCATAAAAACAGACACACTGATCAATGGAATAGAATAGAGAATCCAGAAATCAACCCACACACATACAGCCATCTGATCTTTGACAAAGGCACCGAGCCTATATACTGAGGAATAGACTGCCTCTTTAGCAAATGGTGCCGGGATAACTGGATATCCATATGTGTAGGTGAATGAAACTAGACCCATACCTCTCACCATATACTAAAATCAACTCAAAATGGATTAAAGAATTAAATATATACCCTGAAACAATAAAATTTCTCAAAGAAAACATAGGAGCACCCCTTCAGGAAATAGGAATGGGCACAGACTTCATGAATATGACCCCAAAAGCAAGGACAGCCAAAAGAAAAATAGACAAATGGGATTATATAAAACTAAAAACCTTCTGCACAGCAAAAGAAACTGTTAACTGAGTTAAAAGACAACCAACAGAGTAGGAAAAAACATTTGCAAAATATACATCTGACAGGTATAATATAAAGGACTAATATCCAGAATATATAAGGAACTGACACAACTTTATGAAAAAAAAACAAGTAACCAAATTAAAAAATGGGCAAAAGAGCTAAACAGGCATTTCTCTAAGGAAGATATATGAATGGCCAACAGACACATGAAAAAATGTTCAACATCACTCAGCATTCGGGAAATGCAAATCAAAACCACACTGAGATATCATCTCACCCCAGTTAGGATGGCTAATATCCAAAAGACTGTGAATGATAATTGCTGGCGAGGTTGTGGAGAAAAAGGAACTCTCATACATTGTTGTTGAGACTTCAAAATGTTGCAGCCTCTATGGAAAATGGTATGCAGGTTCCTCAAACAATTGCAGATTGATCTATCATAAGACCCAGCGATCCCAGAGGAATGGAAATCATCAAGTCAAAGGTATACCTGTTCTCCAATGCTCATCACAGCACTCTTTACAACAGCAAGAGTTAGAACCAGCCCAAATGTCCATCATCAGAGGAGAGGATACGGAAAATGTGGTACATCTCCACAATGGAATACTACTCTGCTATAAAAAAGCCTGAAATACTGCCATTTGCAATGACATGGATAGACCTAGAGAGAATTATATTAAGTGAAACAAGTCAGGCACAGAAAGAGAAATATCACATGTTCTCACTTATTTGTGGGAGCTAAAAATAAATAAATAAATAAATACACAAACAACCTGGGGGAGGGAAGAAGACACAACAATTACAATTCCTTGAAGTTGATAGACAAGCGAACAGAAAGGAGGTGGCTGGGAAGGAGGAGGGAAAGAGAGGAGGGAGGGAGTTTTCAGTAATTGGCCACAATATTCAACCACATTGTATATTGACAAAATAAAATTAAATTAGAAAAAACAAACAAACAAACAAACAAACAAAACAAATTCTGATTCACCCCAGAAGTTAGAAGTAATGAAAAGAATCTTTAAGCAATACTTAATACTTAGTACTATAATTATGATCTGTAAAATAAATACATAAAGAATGATCAAAATGATTGGCAATTATGATTGATATGACATAATAATAAGGCAGTGGCAGAGTTTAGAAGGTACCTGCCAATTTCCACTGCTACAAAAAACATACCACTTGCTAGGGAAATAAAAATCAAAGAGTTGAATCATTTCAAAATACATTAAATTCATTTGATAATCTTTGGGGATAACATATGATTAGGATAATGGCTTTTAGAGTGTTTTGGAGGAATACAAATTTTATCAGCATGGTTAAAATATTTCCAATAAGTTTTAGAATTTTTCATTTAAAAAAAAATACAATAATAAATAAATAAATAAATTAATTAATTAATTAATTAATTTTAAAAAAGCACAAAGTTCCCCCCAAAACATCCCAAATCACAAAAACTCTGACAATTATTTCGCTTGACCTATTTAATGTCATATAGAGAATTTAAAATATGTGAAAGCATATATAGACACTCCTCCCAAAAAACAAAACCTAACAAAACAATTACAAAAAAATGAAGGATAGTAAACCTAAAATGTACGAGAGCTCTGTTTATTTAATAAACAGTGGTTTAGAAAGTAACGTTAAATTAAAATGAAAGTGTATCATCAAAATTTTAACAATGAGGTTTCTGATTTGACAAAAAATAGTCTGCAATTTATATCTATAAATAAATTTATTAGTTTTATATATTTAAGTTATTGCTATTTATTCAATGTGCTCCTTCATTTTAAATCCAGTGCTACTAGAAAACCATAACTTTATACCAGAGGGTAACATTAATCAGTGTGGGGAAAGCGCTAACTGAAAGGAGGGCTTTGAATTTGTCTTTAAATAATACAGTTTTACTATTTTTAGTAAGTTTTGCAAGTTTACAAGGAGATTCTGAAGTGTCTTTATAAGTAGTTACAGATAAGCGCTAGGGGGAAAAGTAGTAAATTATCTCTGTCTTCAAAGAGCTTATGCATGTAAGTCATAAATTAGAATACAGTATAATAAGGTGCCATGCTAGGTAGTAAAGGTAACAGAAAGGACGCTGTCCCAAAGTGGATATGTCAAAAAGCACTTCCCAGGGAACTTGAACTTTAAGAAGAAGCAGTAAGCAAATAAATAATAGTCAAACATATAGAAGAGATTGTTTCAAACACAGTTTGGAAGCAAATAAAGAATTTTGAACTGATATGGCTTAGTTGAATTCTAGAGGACAAGATTTAAAGATACACCACAGTAGTATTATTTTGGCTAATATCAGTGAATCTAAGATTTTTTTTTTTCTTTCTGACAGTTATGTTTGGTTTTCCGAGGAATTTTGTGAAATTATCAGGTTGAGTTTTAGAAAATTCTTGCTAACATCAATTTGAAGCATGTATTAGTGGAATTAAAACTATATTAATAACGTCACGTTCAAGAAATCATTATTAGGGGGGTCAAATAAAGTGGCCCAATAGTCATTTTGATTACATTCTCTTAAACATCAAAAACAAAAAGTGAGTTGCATTGAATAAACAATATTTTTGAAAGAACAGATGATGTGTTCATTTTTTTCAAAAGTCCTAAATCATGTCCTTTTTCACTTTCGGAGTTTAAATATTATCGGGATTTTGTTGCAAGCATTTTTAACAATTATAGCTTTAAACTTGTAAAATGATTTTCATGAAATGTGTGTCTATTCTGTCAATATAACACTCAGTTCTTCAAATCAAAATATCTTCCAGTTAGTACTGGAAGTCTGAGTGTAAACTTTTTGAAAGTGTCGCTTAACCACGGTAGGTGGTTAAAAGCATCAATTAGAGAAATGTAATTATAAAGTTTATGGCAATATAATTATACCCGAACATTTATCTTTGTATTGATATCTATTTAATGCACCATTATCTTAAAAAATGATGTAAAGGCATTCTTTTATACATCATATGCTGTGATCTGTGTACAAAAATGCTGCCATGTATCTCCCTCAATGATCAGATAAACTTTTCCAGTAGTTAAACTGGTATATTTAAAACAAAACAAAACAAAAAAAGAAAATCTTCTTATGTCTCCAAAAGACTCAAGATTAGCATCAGGTAAAAATTTCAGTACAAGCATTTTCATTTCATCATTTTTTTTTTCTGTTTTCTCTAATTTCTTTTATTAATTTTATTAATTTATGGGGGATACTGAATGTTTTAAATCTTACACAATACAAAATTCTTTATTGACTTTATGCCATTTTTTAAGAACTGGCTCTAAATATTTGTTTTGAAAAATAATGTTTGTCACTTACAAGTTTGAGGATTCCATAAAAAACTATTTTGAGTAATAAAGATTTTTTTTTTTTGATCGGTAAGGGGATTACAACCTTCAGCACGGTGTGGTCTGCACCACGCTCAGCCAGTGAGTGCATGTGCTACCAGAGCCGCACTCTCCCGAGTGAGCCACGGGGCCGGCCCGAGTAATAAAGATTTTTAATGATGTAGATTTATAGTGTTTTTAAGTACTTAATTCTACAGACCCATATTTCATATTACACACACTGGCATTTTCCATGTCCTGAAAAAAATAATACTAAAGTGTGTTCCAGTAAAACTTGAATACTTGAATTTTATATTACCAAATACTTGATAAACATTACTTCTCATGTCCAGATCATCCATGACCAAAAAAAGAAAATAAAAGTCAAAAGAAACATAGATTTTTTTTTATTTAGTAAAGAGTAACATATAAGGAATTGCTAAATATGTGAATAAAAACAGATATTTTGGAATAAAGAAATCAACTGTATTCTATTTTGCTTTCATAAGACTTCCAAGTCTGAGAAATTTAATGGCATTTTCCTATTGCCTTTTAGCTTTAAAATGTTTTGTTTCTCTTTTTTAAAAACATTCTTGTGTGAGATTATTTTAGACAAATTAAAAAATATGTCAAAGAAAAACAGAAAATCTGTTGTTAATCTCAAAGAATAGTTTCATGTATTTCACTCAATTACATAATTATATATGCTTGTATATTGTGTTACAATATATTGAAAAGATTTTACATATAAATAGAGAGATATTGTATATATGTATATACGTATATATGCAAGTATATATATGTGTGTATACATGTATATATACACTATATATGTATATATGTATATATACATGTATATATGTGTGTATATGTATATATACATTATATATGTATATATACATGTATATATATGTGTGTATATATATATAAAGCCAGAATAAATCTGGATCTACATGCAACCTTGTATTAAATTAATATAAGAATACTTTAAGGTTACACATGCTGACAAACTTTTCTGATTTTCTTTATCATTATTTGAACCCACATGTATAACCTTTAACATGATTAAAGTATGTTTTAAAGATTTCATGGTCTCCTTTCCACCATGTTTTCAAAATTTACATAACTATTTTTTTTTTCCCAGACTAAATTGCCTTGATAATGATTAGTGCTGTATTTGGCAACAAGTTGCTGCGGAGTTAGCTTTTTTAATTTAGGTCATTTATGAACTATAAGTCAAGAGTTCACTTATGCAGTAGATTATTTAACTTACTTCCCTCCTTGTTCTAAAAAACCCACCTGAAAAAACATTTTATTCATCATAAGAAAGTTGATAATTTTTTAAAAATGAGTTTAATCTGTCATTTCAAAGTTGATAGTAAATTTAAAACACATGTTCTAATAAGTTAAGTTGAATAGTACTATTTTTGGATACACAGTTGAACAAAAATATGTTCATCATGAAAGTCAGGGCAAAGAAAGATGCATTCTATCAGAGATTAGCTAAGAGAAATTAAATATGATATTATACACAGCCTGAGATGGGAAACAGTGCATATAAAATCTATCCCATAAAAACTGTTAGGGAAGGGGTAATTACATCTGTATCTCTATCTATCTATCTATCTATCTATCTATCTATCTATCTATCTATCTATCTATCTATCTATCTATCTATCTGTCTGTCTGTCTGTCTGTCTGTCTGTCTGTCTGTCTGTCTGTCTATGATCTTCTACCATCTATGTACCTTTTCAGCCATTTAGTAGAAAAACAAAAGTATAAAAGATTGTTGTTTTCCACAATACCATGCTTTCTCCTTTACCTAGTTTAAGGCCTCATTAAGGGTAATTTTTTTCGTATAAATTTTCAAGGTCCTGGTGTTTGTCATGTGTTTATAATAAGGGATGATTTAGTTAACTGTAATTATGTATCTGTGTGAAAGATTTTTTAAAGAAGAACATATTAATGAATCTCTACTAATATACCTGAACACATTACTCATTACAACTATAACTATTAGTATATAATTACTCCACAAGCAGGTGCCTAATTCATCATAAGGTATTCATATAATGACTCATTATATACAAAGAATGCAGTTATTATTTTTTCTGCTATTTTGATACTCCTATTTTTCTCCTATTTATTATGTATTTTTGGTGATTTATACACAACATTTCATTTATGATAAAACATCAATATTTCTGTCTGTGTGTAAATATCATTAATGCCTAGTAAGGATTCTGATTATTTTGAAACTCTATTGGCTTTTACATAAAATATAAGCTTGTATTCCACAAGGGTTGAGCTGTGGGATGTTTTCAAAATTATCTCTAATCTCCACTCATCTTGCATTCTCTCCAAAAGAAATCCAAGCAGCCTATTCTTTATAAAATTCTGATTGAAGTTCTATCTATCTTACAAGGTTTAATATCTTAAAATATGCTAAGAGTTTGGAAACTTCTGATCAAAGTACCTATCGAAATGCAAAATATAACTGTCATTGTTCTCAAAAGGTAAATAGCAGTCATTCATGGGCTTTGTACACTTCCCTCCAGTTACTGTGATCTGATCTGCTCCGTGAAGTGCGTTTGCCATTGATTAAACGCTCTTATCTCTATTGCCAAGTTAATCTTGTGTGGCATCCAAGCTTTTATTTTATCTTTGTTACACAGTCTCCTTCAGGCTCTACAAATGTAAGTATAAACTTTAAAGGAATCACAAGCCAGCAGTCATCCTTCTCAACAAGTTGTTTTCCATAAAACACTCTGTAAGCCACTAAGTTCTCTTTAGACACACACTTCCTTTTCTTCAAGAACTGAAAATAACTTTAAAACGTTAGAAAATTTTTCTGTCCCCCTAAGAACTACTGTTACAAGCAGATACTTAGCCAAGGTATTTATGTGATGGGCAAAGGTCCTCGTGTAGAAGGAAGAAGTGGGGAGGAAAGGAAGGGTGGAAGCGTTCAGTTGCTGGCAATGTATTTTTATAATGGGTGTTACCTAAAAACATATTTGGTGAGGAGCGTTGTTTTCATTGTAACATTAGCTCATGTCAATACTAATATCTATTATATATTTTACCTAATGCTCATTTATCAGAAATATACGATAAATTACAAATAAAATAGTACCTCACAGGATGACCTTTGACATTGGCAAAACATATTCTTCTACTACATAAATCTTATAGAAGTTATACTTTACTGTGATAAACACAGAGGATATGGCCTCAGTTTTGGAAACCAGTATCAGGCTGGAGAAGTTCAGAGCTTGACTTCTTGGAGAGCTTGTCTTTTTGAGTCTACCAAGTTATTAAGTACAGGAAATGTGTTTTGGTGTGTCAAGGGGAACCTCTCTATTCTTGTTGAGGTCCTGCCAGTTTGTGAGAAACCCCAAACAGGTGTTACTGAGCCTCTCACATCCAGCATAATATCCCAACAGTATTTAAAACAGTATTTATTAAGACACGTCATCTGATTCTAACATCATGCCTAGTGTTCTCTATGCCACGCAGCACAGATTCCCATTTGCATTTCAGCCATATAGTGACAAACATTAAAAGCAATTATTTTCTGCAATACAAAAGAAGGACTGAGCAAGCAAGCTGGACCAGTTTTTATCTGAAGAGAACTGTTAGCTAAAAATTAGCTAGACAAACAATATATATTAGAAAGATGACATGCACCACACATACATAAACACTTCACTCCCAAAGAGAATGAAAAAAAATCATGATTTAAGATTTGGCTACCTATTTCAGATAAAACAGGTTTCTAAGTTATAAGGTAAATTAATTTTAAAGAATTCCCAAATACAGAAGTGGTATAGGCCACATTTTCTGACTGAAATGCAATAAAATAAAGAACACAGCTATAAACAAAACTAGCTAACAGGAAAGATATAAAATAAAGACACTTATTTAATTAGCTGATGAATTCAGAAGGAATTTAAATTACAATTTTATAATATTCAGAATATGGTAACATTACTTTATATAAAATATATAGGAGGTAGACACAGCCATAGAAGAGGTTATCTTCTACGTGTTATTATATGCACTATTATCTCAGAGAATGAAAATGGAATTAACTTTATAAACTTTATAAAAAGATAGATAATTCATAAAAATACAACCCAAACATTTGAGTTTTTTCATCTCTGAATGTGTTTAAGAAATGATAAATTCTATATGGTTTTATTTTTACATGAAAGTTTAGTTAAATATTACTTTGAAAGTCCTTCCATATTAAAATTGCAACTATTTATCTTTGAAAGAGCCAATAAATTTTCATGCTGTCAAAAATAAAAAATAAAAAACAGCAGTAGTGACTTACTCAAGTTCTGCTGCATATTGACTGTAGACTGTTACAGTGCCTCAATTTGCTATATAATTTACAGTGTATGACAATCTAATATTATAGTATAGCAAACACAGAGAGGGCACGGCAGTATACTGAGAAATTCACAAAATTTTATATCAGTAAGCACTAAAGGTAAATGTAGTACTCTACATATATTCCTGAGGCAATTAAATGTGAATGATAATATCACACAGAAAATATAAAAGGATTTTTGTTAATAATTGAAAAAAAGATTTAGTTTAGAGGTTAGTAGTAGGAATATCTTTTAAAAAAGAGAGAGAGATAGTTAACTGTGAACTTAAATTTTAATAATATTATGCTTTCAGTTTTAAACAAGGCTAAATTCTCAATTCAACCACACTTTAATGTCATGTCATATAAGAACTCTAGAACTAAGAAGGTAATTATACTTTAATATCCTACAGTTACATAAATAATTTTAAAGCTTCCTGGACCTTGACATATTGACTAGAGAAAAAGTTATGTTTTACCATAATGCCATTCAAAATTTAATATTAGTATAAATAAAAGAACAAAGTGTATGAAAGTGCTGTGTGATAGCTTAGATGATGCCTCTCTAAAGATGCCCATATTCTTATTCCTGGAACTTGTGAATATGTTACCTTGTGGCAAAAACAACTTCATAGACGTTATCAAAATAAAGTGTCTTGAAATGGAATGTTATTCTGGAATATCTGTAACTAGTGTAACTAATCACAAGGGTCTTTATAAAAGGGAGGCCGGAGTGTGTGTGTGTGTGTGTGTGTGTGTGTGTGTGTGTGTGTGTGTGTGTGTGTGTGTGTGTGTGTGTGTGTGTGTGTGTGTGTGTGTGTGTGTGTGTGTGTGTGTGTGTGTGTGTGTGTGTGTGTGTTTGAGACAAAGAGACAGAGAGAGATGGAAAAAAGAGGGAATTGGAAGGGGACAAAAGGTACAAAAGTAATTTCTGGTAATGGGTATGCCACCAGTATGAATCTGGCCCCCACATCATGGGCAGGAGGGGGGACAATCAACTTTGTATCTCATGAATATTAATAATAAATAAAAAAATGTAAATGGTTCTTTAATAAGACAATACATGCTGCTGCTTATTGAATGAAAAAAAATTTAAAAATTAAAAATTAAATGAGAGAGGAAGAAGGATAGGAAGAGGTAGGTCGAGTGATTGGAAGATACTGTACTGCTGGTTTGAAGATGGAAGATGTAAAGTGGAGGAGAGAGGATAGATGATGGAGAATGTTTTATCGAAGGTGGAGAACGGAGTCACAAGCCAAAGAATTCAAGTGGACTCTAGAAGCTGAAAATGGAAAGAAATGGCATCTTCTCTAGAGCCTCCAGAAGAAACACAGCTCTGCTGGCATGTTAATTTTAGCTCATAAGACCTATTTTTTTTTAATTTAATTTAATTTAATTTTATTATTTTATTTTTTTCAGTCAACAAAATTTATTGAGTACCAACCATTGGCCTAAGTACTTCAGAATATACAGAGGTGAATAAATCACATTTTCTGCACTTACGGAACTTATAATTCGAAGGAATAAGACAGATAAATAAATAACACAATTGAAGGCAAAATGAATAAATGCCTTCTGAGATGATGGAGTTCTTTGGGCATAACAGGAGGGGAGACTACTGAGACGAGAGAAGTTTCTGGAGAGACTGGCATGTAAACAAATCCTAGTTGGAGAAGCAGGACCTATGAAGTGATAAAAGGGGACCCTAGAGGGGAAGAAATGTGAAACCACTGATGGTTTTAGAAAGGAGAAGTGACATGGCTTAGCTCTGTGGTTTAGAAAGAAGACAGATACTGGCTCGGTGGCTTTGCAGTGATGTGAGTGAGTCATGCGTCTGAACCAGACAAGAGACTGCAGTGTGGACAGCACACAGATATGAGAGAGGCTGAGGAAGCAGAATCAACAAACCTGATGGTCCTCTGGAAACAAGTGGCAGAAGCACACATTTGGAAATTAGTAAAGGTAATTACTGAAATTAGAGAATAGTGGCTCTCAAGCTCATCAAGCACAAGAGTTATCTGGAGTGCTTATTTAAAGTGCGGATTTCAGGCTGTACTTTGTGGGGAGTCAGACTCAGTGTTAGGCCCAGGATTCTGCATTTTTAAGCAGCATCTCAGTGCAGGTGGTACACTGATCACACTTTGGGAAGTAGATGTTACCAAGAGAGTGTGGAATGAACAAAACATGCCTGAGGATGACTCTTTATGAACCCCCTATGCTCAAGTGGTGGGAGAGGAGGAGAATCTGCACACTGGAGCTCTTACTATGTGCCGCGTTCTGTGTCCTGGGATAGACACGGGCCTTGCCTTCTCAGAGCCTACATTCTAATGCAAAATAATGCACACGGTAGACAAACACACACATAAATAAATAGTTTGGTTTTAAATAGTGCCATGGAGAAAATAAGACAGAAGAAGGGCTAGAGAGAGATGGAGTATGGGGCATGGTGGAAGTGAGAAGTGGAGTGGAGGTGGAAGAGCACTTTGGGATTGAGCAAGGAAAGCCTCTCAGGTGACGCTGAGTAGAAACCGAAGGGAGGCAGCCATGACAATCGGGAGGAAGAGCATTCCAGGCAGAGGAATAAGATGTGTAGAACTCTGAGCTGAGAAAGAGCTCATTGTGTTGGGGAACGGCTGCAGGGCCAGCATCCAGTGAAGCTGGATCAGAGTGAGTCAGGGGGAGCAGCATGAGAGGAGGGGGAGAAACAAGCAGGAGCCAGGCCTTGGGAGACAGCTTTTTGGCCATGGCCTTGTAGGCCATCATAAGAACCTCAGAGTTTATTCTAAGGTGTGTTGGGGAACTCACTGGGCTTTGAGAGAGTGAGATGACGTGACTTGCTGTTTGGAAGGACCACTCTGCTTGCTGTGGACTTTACAGCACAAGTGTGGAGACCAGCTAGCGGGCTATGGAGCCGGCCCTGGTTAGAGGTGATTATGGTGGTGGGGACATGGATGGTAGCAGTGGAGATGGTGAGAGGTGGGTAAGCCTGACATAACTTTTTTTTTTTCCAGATAATTTATTATACATACATGTGGGGTACAACATTGATTTTCAATAATTGTTACAATGTGTGGTGGTTAGATCAGTATAGTTAGCTTATTCATCATTACGATACTCAATCATTCTTTGTGTCCATTAACCAATTCCTCATTGGCCCCCCTCCCCCACCCCTCCCCTCCCCTTTTCCACCTCTAGTAACCATGGTCCTTTTCTCTCTTTCTGAAAGCACAACGTATTACTGTGACTGTTGCTGTTTTCTTTCTCTCTCTCTGTCTCTCTATGATACAAGTTTTGAAGGCAGAAATGACACCACTGGCTGATGGATTAGCTGTGGGGTGTGAGGAAAATGTCTAGTTTTTTTTTTTTTTCTTGGTAGAAGGAACAATTGAACATTTAAGAGATAAAGATGATGTAATGGGATGAAAGCCAAAGGAAAAGAGGACTTCAGAGTCCTATTCGACGCCTCGCACCATGATGGCACAAAGTAAGCTCCTGACAGATATTTCTTGAAGGAATATCGAATGACTCAACACTGCAGAAAAGCTAAGGAGGTGAGGACTGAAAAAAGCCATTAAGGGGCTGTTGAGAGAAGGGGGTGGAAGGTGGTGTTATTAACCAGATAAGGGTCATAGAGGAAGCTGCAGTTTTGAGGTCAGAAGATGACAGTGTGCAGAGGCAATTAGGAAAGTCTGCAGTGCAGAATGGACCTTAGTAGGACTGAGCTGATACAGATGAGGGAAAGAAAAAGTTTGTGCCTAGGGCGGTAACTGAGACAATTGAATTATGCCTGACCCCTAGAAAAAGCGCCATAATTCCATGCTAACGGATTCTTTACTCTCTTATGGGAACATGCGTGTATGTGCAGAGAAGTGTTTGTGCTTACACATTTGTAGAGGTCTGGAGCCATGAAAGCAGTGTTTGTTAAGACTAAAGAATATTTATATCTGCAGGGATATATATTTGTGCCAGCAAATTGTGGTTTCTTGAACAACTTTCTCCTGTCGTTCCTGCTCTCTCTCTCTGTCCTCCCTCCTCCCCCTCCCTCCTTTCTCCCATTCTTTCCACCTATTTTATTAATTAATAATTTTTATACTGATCACATGTTGAAGTGATCCTATTTTAGATATATCAGGTTAAATAATATATTATTAAATTAATTTTGCCTGTTTCTTTTTATTTATTTAATATGGCTACTAGAAAATTTAAACCACGTATGTGGCTCGTGTTTTCCTACGGGCCAGCACTGCTCAGAGCCTCACACTCCACAGTAATGTTCCTGCCTGTTTTTAAAGACCTTCAATCAATGAGCTAAGATACTCCCTTGGAAAGAGGTTCTAATTTCAATATCCTGGTAATCAAGAAGGGAATAAAGGAATTCTGATCAACGTCATACCTTAACAAGGCCCAGGGACAAATGGGATTGGATGTTGTGTTTCCAAGCTGAATACTGGTGATGTAAAGTGTGTTTTAAAAGAGCCTGAGACTACTTTCTCATCAATAAGTCAGTGGACTGTCCTTCTTGGACGTGTTTCTAAGCATAAGTGAGCCATAGGTTGCATTTCACTGTGCCCTCTTTGAACTATTTTGGTCAGAAAATACAGCTACAAAAGGCTCACCCCATTCCAATCGACATCACCAATTATCACCTAATGGATAAGAGTCCCAAAGAAGTGGTTCCTATGCGTAACATTTCATCTCTTTCAGAGTGGCCCACTAAATTAGTTTTAAGTATCTCATAAAACAAGGCCATATTTAAAGTTTGTGTTGCTATAAGATTATCTTTAAATAAAATATCATAAAGACTTGTTAAGTAAAATTTATAGGAGGCCACTGTTTGGACTGAATTCCTGTACCTGGCCCAACAGACCAAACCAAAATGTAGTCACTCATGCTGAAGTTCCACACCACCAGGCAGAAACTCAGTTGTTTATCTGGCCTTCTGAGAAGTCAGGAGAGAGAGAGATAATAGCCAAATCCTCAAACAAGCCAGGGTTAGCCGGCGTGACAAAGAAGTCCCCTGTGCTTTAACCTTCACAAGAGAAGTAACTTTGAAACAACGAAATCTGCTTTCTGCTATGTTTCTGCTTTCCTCAGCCTTTTTCTGTCTATAAAACCAACCTCCTCTGCTTGGCTCATTGGAACAGTTATTCTACTTTATAGAATGAGTTGTTGCCAGATTGTAGAATTACAAATAAAAGCCAGTTGATGTATAAATTGAGGCTGGCCATTTAGAGCACTTGGTTAGAACATGGTGTTGGTAACCTGAAGGTCCAGAGTTCAATCCCTGTATTGGCCAGCCATCAAAAAAAAGAAATCTTTAAACTAAATTTGTCTTTTAACACTTTTTGCCTTGATGTAACAAACTACTATTTTAATACCATTTCCTGAATTTCAGCAAACTGCCATACCTGATAGAGTAATAACTTTTACTTAATCCATATACTTTTTGCCTACTCTAAGCAAATTCACAATAGCACAGCTAAAATCAAAAGACTAGTGCCCCACCTGTTTTTAAATACCTTATGTGTACAAGTTTTTGTTTGCACCTGTTTTTCATTTTGGGGGGTATATACAAAGAAGTGGAATTTCTGGGTCATATGGTAATTTTACGTTTAATTTATTGAGGAACCGCCAACCAATTGAGCAGTTTTAAGGCATCCTTTCTGAAGTCTGCTTGAACTGCCTTTTCCTCTTCCACCTGAGTTATCTCTCCTTCTCTGTGTTCCCACTGTTTCCGATTTACACATCTCTCCTAGCACTTGAACTTGAGTTTAATAACCTTATATTACCTGACTCCGATCAGTAGATTGTAAACCCCTCAAGAACAGAACCCAAGCCTTATTTTTCTTTATATTGTTTACCCCAACCCACTTATCTTTGATGAATAATAAGCCCTCAATAAATTCTTGCTGGGAAAAAAGAAAAAGAAAGACTGTTCTGGGTATAGAAGAGACTCAGCTTCAAACAGGGTGACTTTTCCTTTTCATTGGGGGAACCAAGAATTTGAGATTCTATAAAGCAGTAATTGCCGTTTTTAACTGTAATTGCTGGGACTCTGCTGGCACGCCAAGGTCGCTATTATATTTACTTAGGCAAAGAAAGAGAGGGAATATGTGTACATATGTGTGGAGAAGGGGAGGCTGTACTTTGTATGCTGCAGCTTTTTGACAGTGACCTACATTTGCAAAAGCTGTCTATCAGCCAAGTGACCTCAACCAATGTGGGAGGAACTTCCCAGAATTTTATCTTTGAACAAGCTTGAGTTGCTGGACTTCTGGCTGCTATGTTGATATCTGAAAATGCTGCATTTTATAAGCCAGGGTTCTGCCTAGACAGACTAGAAATTTTGGCAATCTTGCAAAATCACAAGGTTTTAATTAAATTGCTTTTTAAAAAAATTAATTAATTAATTAATTAATTTTTATTTATTTTATTTATTTTAATTTTATTTTGTCAATATACATTGTGGCTGATTATTGCTCCCCATCACCAAAACCTCCATCCCCCCCTCCCCCCCAACAATGTCCTTTCTGTTTGCTTGTCGTATCAACTTTAAGTAATTGTGGTTGTTATATCTTCTCCCCCCCCCCCGGTTTTGTGTGTGTGTGTGTGTGTGTGAATTTATATATTAATTTTTAGCTCCCACCAATAAGTGAGAACATGTGGTATTTCTCTTTCTGTGCCTGACTTGTTTCACTTAATATAATTCTCTCAAGGTCCATCCATGTTGTTGCAAATGGCAGTATTTCATTCGTTTTTATACCTGAGTAGTATTCCATTGTGTAGATGTACCACATTTTCCGTATCCACTCATCTGATGATGGGCATTTGGGCTGGTTCCAACTCTTGGCTATTGTAAAGAGTGCTGCGATAAACATTGGGGAACAGGTATACCTTCGACTTGATGATTTCCATTCCTCTGGGTATATTCCCAACAGTGGGATAGCTGGGTCGTATGGTAGATCTATCTGCAATTGTTTGAGGAACCTCCATACCATTTTCCATAGAGGCTGCACCATTTTGCAGTCCCACCAACAATGTATGAGAGTTCCTTTTTCTCCGCAACCTCGCCAGCATTTATCGTTCAGTCTTTTGGATTTTAGCCATCCTAACAAGGGTTAGATGGTATCTCAGTGTGGTTTTGATTTGCATTTCCCGGATGCTGAGTGATGTTGAGCATTTTTTCATAGGTCTGTTGGCCATTTGTATATCTTCCTTAGAGAAGCCTACTTAGCTCTTTTGCCCATTTTTTAATTGGGTTGCTTGTTTTCTTCTTGTAAAGTTGTTTGAGTTCCTTATCTATTCTGGATATTAATCCTTTGTCAGATGTATATTTTGCAAATATTTTCTCCCACTCTGTTGGTTGTCTTTTAACTCTGTTAATTGTTTCTTTTGCTGTGCAGAAGCTTTTTAGTTTGATATAATCCCATTTGTTTATTTTTCCTTTGGTTGCCCGTGCTTTTAGGGTTGTATTCATGAAGTCTGTGCCCAGTCCTATTTCCTGAAGTGTTTCTCTTAGGTTTTCTTGAAGAAGTTTTATTGTTTCAGGGTGTATATTTAAATCCTTAATCCATTTTGAGTTGATTTTAGTATATGGTGAGAGGTATGGATCTAGTTTCATTCTCCTGCCTATGGATATCCAGTTATCCCAGCACCATTTGCTGAAGAGCCAGTCCCTTCCCCAGTGAATAGACTTGGTGCCTTTGTCAAAGATCAGCTGGCAGTAAGTGTGTGGGTTGATTTCTGGATTCTCTATTCTATTCCATTGGTCAGTGTGTCTGTTGTTATGCCAGTACCATACTGTTTTGGTTATTATAGCTTTGTAGTATAGCTTAAAGTCAGGTAGTGTTATGCCTCCCGCTTTTTTTTTTTTTTTGCTCAGCATTGCTTTGGCTATGCGTGGTCTTTTATTGTTCCATATAAATGTCTGGATAGTTTTTTCCATTTCTGGGAAAAATGTCTTTGGAATTTTGATGGGGATTGCATTGAATTTGTATATTACTTTGGATAGTATGGACATTTTCACTATGTTGATTCTTCCAATCCAAGAGCATGGGATATCTTACCATCTTCTTGTATCCTCTCTAATTTCTCTCAGCAGTGGTTTGTAGTTCTCATTATAGAGATTTTTCACCTCCTTGGTTAACTCAATTCCTAAGTATTTTATTTTTTTGGTGGCTATTGTAAATGGGCAGGCTTTCTTGATTTCTCCTTCTGCATGTTCACTATTGGAGAAAAGAAATGCTACTGATTTTGGGGTGTTGATTTTGTATCCTGCTACTGTGCTGAAATCATTTATCAATTCCAACAGTTTTTTTGTAGAGGTTTTAGGCTGTTCGATATATAGGATCATGTCATCTGCAAGCAGGGACAGTTTGACTTCATCTTTTCCAATCTGGATGCCCTTTATGTCCTTCTCTTCTCTGAATGCTCTGGCTAGTACTTCCAACACTATGTTGAATAGGAGTGGTGAGAGTGGGCATCCTGGTCTAGTTCCTGTTCTTAAAGGAAAAGCTTTCAGCTTTTCCCCATTCAGGATGATATTGGCAGTGGGTTTGGCATATATGGCTTTAATTATGTTGAGATACTTTCCCTCTATACCTAACTTATAGAGGGTCTTTGTCATGAATGAGTGCTGTACTTTATCAAATGCTTTTTCAGCATCTATAGAGATGATCATATGGTCCTTGTGTTTGAGTTTATTAATATGGTGTATCACATTTATTGATTTGCATATGTTGAACCAACCTTGCATCCCTGGGATGAATCCCAATTGATCGTGATGAATAATTTTACGTATGTGTTGCTGTATTCTGTTTGCTAGTATTGTAGTGAGGATTTTTGCATCTATATTCATCAAGGATATCGGCCTGTAGTTTTCTTTTTTGGTTGTATCTTTACCTGTTTTTGGTATCAGGATGATGTTTGCTTCATAGAATGAGTTTGGGAGATTTGCGTCCATTTCAATCTTTTGGAATAGTTTGTAAAGAATCAGTGTCAATTCCTCTTTGAATGTTTGGTAAAATTCTGCTGTGAATCCATCTGGTCCTGTCCTTTTCTTTGTTGGGAGCCTTCTGATAACAGCTTCAATCTCCTTTATTGTTATTGGTCTGTTCAAATTTTCTACGTCTTCACGGTTCAGTTTTGGGAGCTTGTGTGTGTCCAGAAATTTATCCATTTCCTCCAGATTTTCAAATTTGTTGGCGTATAGTTGTTTACAGTAGTCTCGAATGATTCCTTGTATTTCAGATGAATCAGTTGTAATATAGCCTTTTTCATTTCTAATTTTGGTTATTTGAGTCGTCCCTCTTCTTTTTTTTTTTACCCATGCTAATGGTTTGTCAATTTTATTTATCTTTTCAAAAAACCAACTTTTTGATTCGTTGATCTTTTGAATTGTTTTTTGGTTTTCAATTTCTTTCAGTTCCGCTCTGATCTTAATGATTTCTTTCCGTCTGCTAACTTTAGGATTGGATTGTTCTTGTTTTCTAGTTCTTTAAGGTGAAGTGTTAGGTTGTTCACTTGCCATCTTTCTATTCTTCTGAAGGGAGCATTTAATGCAATAAATTTTCCCCTCAATACTGCTTTTGCAGTATCCCACAGGTTTTGGTATGATGTATCATTGTTTTCATTAGTTTCCATAAATTTTTTGATTTCCTGCTTGATTTCTTCTTGGACCCATATGTCATTAAGTAGAATGCTGTTTAATTTCCATGTGTTTGTATAGTTTCCAGAGTTTCGTTTGTTATTAATTTCTAGTTTTAATCCATTGTGGTCTGAGAAGATACATGGGATAATTCCAATTTTTTTGAATTTATTGAGACTTGATTTGTGACCTAATATGTGATCTATCCTGGAGAATGATCCATGTGCTGATGAGAAGAATGAATATTCTGAGGTTGTTGGGTGGAATGTTCTGTAGATATCTGCCAATTCCAATTGGTCTAGAGTCTTGTTTAGATCTTGTGTTTCTCTACTGATTCTTTGCCTAGATGATCTGTCTAATATTGACAGTGGGGTGTTCAGGTCCCCTGCTATTATGGTATTAGTGTCTATTTCCTTCTTTAGGTCTAATAGAGTTTGTTTTATAAATCTGGCTGCTCCAACATTGGGTGCGTACATATTTATGATTGTTATGTCTTCTTGATGGATCAGTCCTTTTATCATTTAGTGTCCCTCATTGTCTCTTTTTATGGTATTTAGTTTAAAGTCTATTTTGTCAGATATAAGAATAGCTACTCCAGCTCGTTTTTCTTTTCTATTCCCAACCAGAAATTCGTTAGGCTTTTTTCCAAACTGGTGGCCGCAGAGATGGTATCTGCCTCCCAGTAACAGGAAGTTTACTGGGGGCCCGAGTCCAGGGTGTGGTGGAGTGACAGTCGGCCTGCCTGTACTTCCTTGCCTTCCCGACACTGGCCGGGCCCCCCCCGCCACCAGCCCCGCCAGAGAACCATGGAGGGAGTGGGAGGGGAGGCCGGCCTGCAGGCTCCGGAAAGCCCCGCACTGGGCCAAGCAAGTGGGAAGGCTCAGTGGCGGCCGAGCCGTGCGGAGCTGCCAGCACCTGGGAAAATGGAGGCAGCCCCGGGGCGGTGAGTGTCCTGCTGGTGCAGGCGGGAGCTGGGTGGGCGTCAGCCCCCCAAACAGAGCTGGGCCAAGGGTCACTCAGAGGGCTGTGCGAGGTTGGGTGCTCACTCTCTGTGTCTGGTTTGTCACCTTCCCCGTTCTTGGCCGCTGCCGCCTTGGGCTGTTCAGTGGCGGCACGGCTCGGGCGCTCCCAGGAATCTTCTTTAATGCCGGCCTGAAACTTCGAATCCTGAATAGGGCAGCTGGCTGCCTTCATCGCGGCCCTGGCCTCCGGGATCCTTCCTGTCTGCATCCACAGCAGCCCTGGCGCTGTGTTCCCTGTTTAGAGACTCGCTTCTGCAGCTAAGAAACAGTTCTTTTCCTGCTCCACACTTCAAAGCTGTTGCCTGTAAATGAGGCAGCCTCTCCTGCCAG
Source organism: Cynocephalus volans (assembly GCF_027409185.1). Taxonomy (NCBI): domain Eukaryota; kingdom Metazoa; phylum Chordata; class Mammalia; order Dermoptera; family Cynocephalidae; genus Cynocephalus; species Cynocephalus volans. The sequence continues at coordinate 26,865,083 of NC_084461.1, read as the reverse complement.
GGGCAAAGTGGCGGACCCCCCCATGTCCGGCCAACAGCTGCGGTCCTCCCTTAGGAGATGGTGAGAGGAAGATCCACAAGTTTCCCGGCTGCCTGAGGCCCAGTGGCCGCCTTTTCCACCTCAGCTACTCCGCGCCAACCGCCACCGCCACCGCCATCTTTAAAACCTTAATTTTAATTTATCAATATGCAGTGTAGTTAATTTTCGTGTCCATTTACCAATTCCTGCTTTTCCCCTGTCCTCTCCCCCTACCCCATCAACATCATATCTGTTCACTTGTCTAAGTTCAAGGAATTTCTGTGACTGTTGTGTCTTCTTCTCCCCATCCCACACCATTTATTTTTTTGCATATTTATTTATTTTCATTAGCTCCTACAAATAAGTGAGAACGTATGGTATTTCTCTTTCTGTGCCTGGCTTATTTCACTTAATATAATTTTCTTTAAGTCCATCCATGTTACTGTGAATGGCAACATTTCATTTTTTTTTTCATAGCAGAGTAGAATTCCATTGTGTAGATAAACCACATTTTCCTTATTCACTCATCCGATGATGGGCATTTAGGCTGGTTCCAACTCCTGGCTATTGTAAATAACACTGCAATAAACATTGGAGTACAGGCATCCCTTCAACACAATGATTTCCATTCCTCTGGATATATACCCAGCAGTGGAATGGCTGGGTCATATGGTAGATCTGTCTGTAATTGTTTGAGGAACTTCCATACCATTTTCCATAAAGGCTGCACCTTTTTGGAGTCCCACCGACAGTGCAGGAGGGTTCCTTTTTCTCTGCCTCCTTGCCAACATTTATCATTCTCAGTCATTTGGACATTAGCTGTCCTAACTGGAATGAGATGGTATCTCAAAGTGGTTTTGATTTGCATTTCCTGAATGCTGTTTCATGTGTTTATTTGCCATTCACATATCTTCCTTTGAGAAATGCCTATTAAGCTCCTTTGCCCCTTTTTTAATTGTATTACTTTTTTTTTTTTTTTTGATGTTAAGTTGTTTGCGTTCCTTGTATATTCTGAATGTTGCTTTGCATTGTTTTCTCCCCCACGGATTTGTCACCCCACTTCCCCTGGATGACGGAGATGCAAAGGATTACTCAAAGCCCATCTCTTCTGAGCAGTGAGAGGCCCAGAAGAGGTTAACTTCCCAGGCATCCTCCAGTGAGAGGCAGCCCTGCCTTGGGAAATTAATGCTGAATTAGGGTTCTCTTCCTGCATTTATTTTCCAAACCAGGAAGTTACAGGAAGAGAACAAACATGGGGTTATAGTTTAACAATATAGGCTGGTAACTTTCAGTGAAACGAGCCAGATGACATTCCAGTAGACAATTAAGTGGTCTTATCAACACAAGCTTGATCTTAGCAAACATTCCTTCTTATAACAATTCTCAGTATCTTTACATAACAGTCAGTAACTAGTCTGTCTTTGAGCCAGCAACCTGCTGTGCCACAATCCTTATCTTGCAACAGAGACTTATAGCCTGAGGGGAATTTCCAGTCCTCTTCAAGGTCAATATTTGAAACTGTAAGGCTTTGGAAAACCAGGCCCTGTGAAGTACATATGTTTTTAGTATACTCCACATCTGGATATTAATCCTTTCTCAGATGTATATTTTGCAAATATTTTCTCCTACTCTGTTGGTTTTCTTTTCATTCTGTTAATTGTTTCTTTTGCTGTGCAGAAGCTTTTTAGTTTGACATAATTTGTTTATTTTTCCTTTGGTTGCCTGTGCTTTCAGAAATGTACAAAACAATTCTAACATTCATACAGAATAACAAAAGACCATGAATAGCCAAAGCCATCTTGAGCAAAATGAATGAAGCCAGAGGCATAGCATTACCTGACTTTAAACTATACTACAAAGCTATAGTAACCAAAATAGTATGGTACTGGCATAAAAACAGACACTTGTACTAATGGAACAGAATAGAAATCAACCCATACACCTACAGCCATGTGATCTTTGACAAAGACACCAAGACTACACACTGGGGAAGAGACTGCCTCTTCAGTAAATGGTGCTGGGGAAAATTGATCTTTCATATGTAGGAGAATTAAACTAGACCTGTATCTCTTGCTATATACCAAAATCAACTCAAAATGGATTAGATAATTAAATATATGTCCCCAAACAATAAAACTCCTTAAAGAAAACATAGGGGAAACACTTCAGGAAATAGAATTGGGCATAAGACCTATTTTGGATACATGACTTCCAGACTGAAATGTAATAAACTTGTTTATTTAAAGCTCTTAATTTTGTGATAATTTGTTTCAGCGGCAACAGAAAAGTAGCAATCACAGGAAACAAAATATGGACCAATATTACATCTAGAATTTGAGGAAATAGGAGTTTTATTAATTTAAGGAGACCTAGCATGCATATTTCACCCCATTTCTCCAAAGTCCCACTGCAGTAAAAGTTATGAAAAAAAAAAAATCAAAGTTGTTAACATGAATTGCAATTAAAAGAGACACTTAGGGAGCAGGCATCCCAGTGAACTCTACACTTTCACATTATTCTGAAGTTCTAGAATACAAAAGTGTCTGAACAGAACCTAATAATCATACAGGAGGAGTGTTAGTCCATTCCTGTTGCTTATAGCAAAATACATGAAACTGGGTAATGTCTAAAGAAATAGAATTTATTTCTTACAGTTTCAGAAGCAGGAAAGTCTTAAGTCTGGGGAGCACATCTGGTGAGGATCTTTTCTTGGTGGTAAATCCGCAGTGACAAAAGGTATCACATGGCGTAATGGCAGGAGCAGAGAGAGAGAGACTTTTACATGCTCTACTTTTAATGCCAACAGATCCACACCCATGACCATTATCAAACCATCAATGAATTAATCCACTTATGAGGGCTCAGTACTCACAATCTAATCACCTCTTCAAGTCCCCACCTTTCAATAATCATAATAGGATTTCCCACCCTCAACATTTACAGTGGGGATAAGGCTTCAGTGAGTTTGGGAGGAAATTCAATCCACAGCAAAAGTGGAGAAAAGGAAAGGAAAGTGGAAGTAAAAGTACAATTTCACAAAAAAGAAACCTACAAGTAAGAGGGAGGAATTATATTGATACAGACTTCTCATTTGTAAAATTTGGTGCTAGAAGTCTGTGAAACAATTGCTCCAAAGATCTCTGAGGAATTGTTTTTAACAAATAATTTTATTTATATCCATATCACTAATCATCACAGAGAGTGAGATAAATTCATATTCAGGTACAAGGTTACAAAAAAAGTGAATAGACTAGGATGGATGTAATTTGAAATCAACTGGTTATCAGGGTGATTTAAAAAAAATGATACAGATTGGAATGGCACCAAAAAAGGGACTGAAAGAGAGATTAAGTAGTTGGCTTAATGGAAAAAGGCTATACTACAATGCCTATGTAGGATGTATGAGAAGTTGGAAAATCATAATGATAAGGAGAAGCAAGATTTTCAGTTTAAAAAATACATTATGCAGGAACGCCAGGAAATAAATCAGTACTAGAATGTTGTGTCCACACAAAACCACCCTACATTCTTGCATAAATTTAGTTTCTTCAATGTAAAAAAGAAAAAAAAATAGAAAAGAAGTATATTTAATTTTGATTCCAATAACATTTTTTTGTGTGTGTGTGGATAGCACAAGTAAGAAAATTTAACTCTATGACACTACTCGGTCTTTCAAATAATGATATTTCCTAGATCTGTTAATAAGATAATGTTCTGGTTTTTACATCAATTTTAAATTTAAAATTATGAGCTGGAATCTCCTTTGACTTCTGGAAATATGATTGTTTTCAACACTATTGAAATCATAATAGTAGGGCAGGTGTCTGCTTAAATGGGCAGTATAAGTTGTGATAATTTGATCTTCAAAAGCAGTAATAATAATGATGTGATAGAAGTAAGTGAAGTTGGTCATATTTTATGAAAGTTTATGAAATTATAATGATATTCAAATAAGAAAAGTTCATATACAATATACAAAAATTGATTTAATAAAGAATAAGTGAGTTTTAGGCATATTTAAATTTCATCGATTTTCAAGTGTGGGGATACATGGATATACATGAAGATTTAAGTTACTCTATCATGCATTATAACTGTTCATGAAGTGTAAAGAGTTATTATTTCTACCTGTATAACCAAAGAGGGTAAATAGAGTTTACTCTGAAAAAGCAAATATGATCAGAAAAAAAAAAAAAAAAAAAGACATAGAGAATGTACTCGAGTCAGAGAGTTTTGTTCAGCCCTAGCAATCATACTCAATTAAAAAGCAGAAAGAAGAACTGGGTAATATAAACTTGTAGCGATAAGAAAAGTGAAACATCTTTACTGACTATAAATACCTTAAAACTCTCTGCAATGTATACATACATCAAAATATCACATTGCACCCCATAAATATACGATTATTATTTGTCAATTAAAAATAAATGAATAAATACCTAAAAACTTTCCGTAACAATATTAGTAAGCAAAGTGAATTATTTATATGGTCAAAGAGAGAAGATCAAGAAACAATTGTTACAGGCTAAAAAAATAAAAATTTTAAGTTAGGCATTAGTAATGAGCTTTTCACACAAAAGTCAATGGAGTTTAAATTACACTTTCTAAAAGCTATTTTAGGGCTATATTGCTTTATATATTCAACAACTATAAGTATATAATATTAAAAATAACTATGAATAAATTGCACAGTGGTGAATGTCAGAGTTAATAGCTTTTATGAGCCGTGACCCTGTAGGGATGAGAGAAATAGCACATCTACCTAAAAGTCTGTAAGAGTCATGCTGCGGTGTGTGATATGCTAAGATGCTGTCTGAAACTATGTTCACATCATGCCTGAAGTCCTCCCATAATAAAAAATATTTACACAGAATTATGCTTTAACAACATACCATGAGGTTGGTACATTTTAACATTGTCCTTAAAAACTAATATTTTCCTAACCATATTTTGATTATGAAAAGATGATAAACAAATTATTTTGACCTATTGTTCATTCATCTATGCTCCAGTATCAAAGTATTACATGACTAGGACACAATACAAAAAGGCTGAATAAAATTGTCTGTCTATCTATTTGTCCATCATAGTCATGGATATTCTGATTTGCCTAATAATAAAAGAAAACATGTGCATGATTCATAGCTTATCTTCAGGTTGCTGTTTGATCTTTTTTGATGTTTTTGTGGCACAAGAAATATTTGTTTGTTCTTTTTGTGTTGTTTTCTATATATCCTGAATTAAAGTGTCATTTTCTGTTCTCACAATTATTAGGGCTGAGAATGGCTTTGGCTTCATGTGACTTTTTCAGCTAATCCCTTTTGTTCTCTATATTTCAATATGTCCTGACAAACAAATGCATAGAGAGTTTTCTCAGTCCTGACATGTGGAAAAGAATGATAAGACAAAGCATTCATTAAATAATATACTTGATCTATCATGAGAATATTCAATTATAAGATATATGCCTGCTTACTAAGAAAGAAGTAAAGATGAGTTGGGGACCTAATAATATGCCTCAATGCTATGACAAAGAGAAAAGTTTTTTAATTGTCCAAATCACTTTTAGTCAATTTAGGCATCAGTGTAAATCTATAACAAAGACATATTCAGCTCATAGATTTTCTTGTACTACATTTTAAAAGTGTGCCCTCAGTTATGAGTTTCATTAAAAAACAACAACAACAACAAAAAAAAAAACAGCTGCCCACGTTAGCCTAAGTTATACAAAGCATTCAAAAACTAAGGCAAAATCTTCTAAAAAAAAAAAAAAAGACAAAATATAAAAAGGACACTCAACACTCTCTTTTGAAAAACAAAACAAAAAATATTCATAAAATGAATATTTTTTTAAAAAGCAACATTATTTCACTCAGCTGTTTAGTAAATACAGAAACAAAAATATTTGTAAAGAAAAATGCTGTATAAAAGTCTTGTTTCTATATTATATATACTATTTACTAATCTATCTTGTGAAGTAAAAGTGACTTTTTAAAACTAAGGCATAGACTATTTGTGTTTATTCAGTAATTAAACTAATTTATCATTATAGGGAAATGTAGATAAAGTGATCATTGACATTAATACTTTTCACGTACTTTATTGCCTTTTGCAATATCAACATTTTCATGATGGAAACATAATTAGATGCTCTTACTGAAGTCAGAATAATTATAGCATTTTTAAAGATGATAAGGTATAAAATATAATTTCAGACACTAGGATTGCTTTTTTTTTCTGTTTTATCTAAATATATACACATTTAAAAGACTTGATAATAAACAGCTTTGCTCCATTGCTTGTTGTCTAGGAGAAATGTGAATCTGGGGGTAAATATTAGACTTTGGAATTTCAGGTAGGTTCACATTTACTACTGTTTTGTGCTGTATCCAAGAAATTAAAATTACTCAATTGTTGCTGTTTTTTTAAGACCAATTTCTTAAATATCATTATCAATATAAAGAAGAATTTTCAGAGAGAATTGAGGTTCTTTTATATAAGAAGCGTGGACATTTTGACCTAACAATTTTAGTCTTCTGAATTCAACTTCAAATCACAATGTTGTATCTGAGGAAGAGAACCCTTCCCTTTTTGGAGGTTAATTCCACCATCTGTGCTTAAACCTCTATTCCATCTCCTCTCTCAGACCTTCTTCTTGCATCTTTAACTTCTCTTTTTTCTCAGACTAAAAGCAGGTTCAAATATCTTCCAGTTTAAAATAAAAACTACCATTTGATGGATGGCCTATCACTACCAAATTCTTTGAATGACATTCTTCATACACTGTTTTCACTTGACTACTTTCAGATCCTCCTACAATCTGTTGCAATTGCATATATTCATATTATTCTCTATTACAACAAACCTGTGTGTCCTGTGGTACCTTTCTTATACTATCATCTATACATTTACATAAAACAGAAACACAGGTTATATTAGTTTTTTTCTTTCCCTGAGGGTTTATATTCAATTATTTATTTATCAAGGTCTGTTGATCATATTGTAGTATCACCATTTGGCTTCACCCATTTCAGCTGCTTTAACAAAAATGCCATGAACTGTAAACAACAGAAGTTTATTTCTCACCGTTCTGAAGGCTGGGATGCCCGAAATGAAGGCAACAGCAAATTTGGTGTCTGGTGAGGACCCTCTTCCTGATAGATGGCACCTTCTAGCTGTGTCCTCACATGGCAAAGTGAAGAATTAGTTCACTTTGGCCTTTTTATAAGAGAACTAATGCCATTTATGAGTGCTCTGCCCTCATGACTTAATCACCTCCTAAAGATCTCACCTCTTAATACTATCATATTGTGAATTAAGTTTTAATATATGAATTTTGAGGGAACACAAACAGCCAGACCATTTCAAGTCTCTCTCTCTCTTTCTATACAGACATTCTTAATTTAAGTCTTCATTGGTTTTCACCTATGTAAAGAGTTTTCTATATTATTTTCCTCCTCCAAACTTGTCCCAATTCATACTTCAACAAGATGGACCTTTATAAAATTTGTATTTTATCATGTTCTTCCTGCTTAAATCATGTTAGTTCCTTTTTTGGAATAAATTAAATTGTTACACTAATGTTTCACATATCTTGCTTGATACTACCCTTTGATACCCAATTTGATGCCATGGACTGTTGTTGAGCTAGGGTGAAACAGTACTAATGATATTATATTGTATATTTCTAAATAGCTAGAAAAGAAGATGAGGGATGAATATGCTATCTACCTTAAGTGAATTATTGTACAATATTTGCATATATTGAAACAACACAGTGTACCACAATAAAAGCTTAAAATAATATACTTCCATAACCTCAAGGCTGTGATCTTACAGCCATTTTACACAACACAACACATTATTTATATGAACTTTTTCCTGGCATGAAAAGTAGACACTCTGGTTGAAGATTTGCTTATTGTAACAGTCTTTTATTTCCAGGTAACACGTCTGTGGAAAACTCAGTTCTGAATAGAAATATACATATTACTGGAAACAAACTTTTTTCTATTATACTCTTCTTTATCAAAAAAAAAGTAAAACACTTAAATTGTGCTACAGAAATTCAGATGTTGTCTCATGATCTTTAAACAATAGGTGAATGATTTTTCCCTTAAAAATAAATGTTAGTTAATATTAAAAAAAAAAAAAACAGTGAATTTAACAAAGGCCTGTTCTTATGAAGTTTACATTCCAGAGGAAGAAAATCAATGTAAAACAAATAAAAGTTAAATAAGAGTAAAAGATGGTGAATTTGGAAGCATTTTAAGTAGGGCTGTGAGAGATCTCTGTGTTGAATAGAAACTTGAATAAAATAAGAAATAAACCCTTCTATGGCTGACAGAAGAAAAATGAGTTGGGACTATGTTTAGTGAGACCAGAGAAATAATAAGAAACCAAGTTGTACAGTTTCTTCAAGGATATTGTAAAAGTTGTTTGCTTTGTATTTTTTAAAAAATTTTACTCTGATAGATCTTTCATTATTAGAGGGTTTTGACCATGATTCATGTAATTTATGCTTTTAATGTCATCACTTTGGCTGATGTATTAAGAGTGTAGATGTCAATTATGGAAGCAAAAAGGGTAGTTAAGAGTTAGGTGATGGTGAAAAAAAGTGGTAGAAATTTGGGTTAGGCGGTTGATGTGAAGCTGGGTAAGAAAAGATAATTTAGTGCCCTATAGGCTCTAGAAAGGTGATAGCTGGTTTTTTGTTTATTTTTTTTAGTTTGTGTATTTTTTTCTGAATGAGTAATAAAAATCTATTGAAAATTTTTAGTAGACGAGTGACATGAATTGGTTGAGAAATGTGATGGGGACAAGAGTTGAAGAAAAGGTACTAGTAGTAGTTTTTTTGCAGTGCAGGAAAAAGATAATGGTAGATTTGACTAGTGGTATAAGTTGATAATATAAAGTTTGGAAGACATTTCTTTAAAAACTTTCAGAATTTACCAATGAACTGAATATGTTATATTAATGGAGAGACAAAGGAAGATTAAACAAAAAACACTCAGAAGTAGAGACCAGTAATAAAGAGAGAAAATCTACTGCGTGGTGCATCTCAAAATTGAAGACAAAAAATAATCCCCAGGAGAAATAATCAGCTATTTCTAATATTTTTAATAATTTGTATAAAAGAAACTTGAAGATGAACTGTTGGATTTGAGAATGTGAACAGCATTGATGACCTTGTTAACAGGCAACTTGAGGAATGATGGAACATTTCTTGAGCATGTCTCCAAATTCCTTTCCTGTATTTGACAGATTATAGTATTCATTTTGACAAGCATTTGTTCCAATGTTAGGTTCTATAGAATAGAAATTATAAATTGCCCTAAAAAAGAACTCCTGTAAAATCTGTTATTAAAATTTTGATTGTGCTTTAACTACCTTACATTTTTCTTAAATTTTTTTCTCTTCTTCAAATGTTTTGTAATTGTTAATATGAGTGGATAAAAAATAATTCTTTATATGTGTGATGGATCATGACTTTGGAATTTTCCTTCCATGTGGGTTTCAAGATAGTGTCAGAGTAAGTTTAAAAAGGCCATTAGCCTGAGCTTGTCTCTGTACCTGGAACTCTTCCATAAGCAAACTGGAACTTAACTTGGGAACATTTCTTGAAATTGACTAAGAAGAAAAAAGTGAGCCCCAGCCAACTTGTTTTACAACTAGGAACCACCCATAAGACCATGCTTACATAAGGTAAATGCCTCATCACACTGTAACAAAATAAAGCAAATTCCTAGCTGTGGCTGATCAGGTATTTCTCTTCTTTACTTCCATGTTTGCTGCCCATGCTGTTGGGTGGAGCTCTCTGAACCTTTTCTGGTTCTAAGTGCTGTCCAATTAATAAATCATTCTTTGCTCAAATAAACTCTGCTAAATTTAATTATCTAAAGTTTTTTTTAGTAGTAAAATTTTAATTAATTTTCCATGAAATTAATTTTCCCTTTAATTATTTTCCTTTGAAAAATTTCCAAATTTTCCTTAAGGCCCATTATTGAACTAAATAACTAATTTTAAATATAATTTTGGATATTAGTTATTTTAGTTAACTTTGTGCATGCTAGTATACAATTCTGTAAAGATTAAAAATATGATGCTACATAACTGATATTATTTAGCTTTGTTAAACAGTTTTGGCTCAAAATGATAGTTGTTTATTCAGTTATTCTTATTAGCTATATCTGACATACCCTCTCATTTATGCAAACTGAAATAAATTTTCCTATTTACCTATATGACATTATTTTATAATTAGTTAAATAATTGATGCATTAAATATCATCATTTATTATTGTACTCTTCCAATAATATCTACAACTTATAAGCAATTTGTGCATGAATTTTCAAAATATAAATTGAATCTTTTTCTACAAAGCTTACCAAAATTTAAATTGAATATTTACAGTGGACATTAAATTAAATAATTAGACATTATTAACTCAGAATGTAAAGTCTTATTATTATGCTGGTTAGAAATTCTGGTATGCTACAAAAAGGATTATTGACCATGCCACAAATTCAAGGATGCTAGAAATGACATTGTATTGTAAAAGGTGGTTATCCAGTTTTCAAAATTCAAACCTAAAGAAAAATCTGAATAGGTGATTTTTTGATGATTGTCTAGGTCAAAGCTAAATTTATTACTCCGTGTGTGTGTGTGTGTATGTGTGTGTGTGTGTGTGTGTTTGATATTAAAACTTAACAAAGCAATACATCATCACATGTAACACATGTTCCCACTCTCTTCTTTTTCTTTTTATATTTTTGTCCAAATCTATTTTATTTTTTAAAGATGTTTTTGTAAACTAAGCAAGTTGATTTTATTCTCCATTTAATAGCTTTCAATCTGCAGCTCAAAGATGCTAAAAGGAAGTGGAAATCATTGGTAATAGATACCACTGACAGATGGGTTATAATAGCAGCAAGAGGAAAGGAAGCATCTTGAGTTTCTTAGTATTTGAAAAGATACTTTTAAGAAGAAACTGGAACTTTGCATCATGAGAGAGTAACATTGGGGTAGCCATGAATGAGACTGAAAATTTTGAATATTTAAATTCCCCAGAATGCCTTTAGCTCAAGAAGCAGTCCCACTCCACCACATCTGAGGGAACCAGCCTCTATACATTGTATAAAATACTTTCAAAAACTGCATTATCAACATTTGATACTGAATTTCCTCCAGGATTTCCTACCCACTTTCATGTCATTGCCTACAAGTCCAAAATGAGTTAGATTCCAAAATAATCTTGAACAGAAACATTTATGATTTACTCCAGAATGAGATGTCTTATACACCAAAGACCAAGCCCTCTTCATTCAATTTGCGGGAGGCAATTTCAAGATTATTGCACTGAGTAAGAAGAAATATTAGGCTCAGTAGAGCCAATTTGTTTAATATAAATGTAGTCATCTAAAATTTCAGATTTAGCACATCGATTCATGCACATTGGCATGGAATTAATACTCTGCTATTTTGGCTAATTGGAACCTGGACTAAACTAGTGACCAACAGTTAATGAGGTCAAAAGTGAGATAGATTTTTGGCATGCTGCAGAGGAAGAAATCTGAAGGCCCAAGGAGATTAAAAATGTTGAAATAGATCTATTATTTACAAGCTGCTCTGGCATCTCTAAAGAATATCTCTTGGGAGGGTCAAAGAACACCCCCATTGCTAAAGGTATAGAAAATGCATTGGTGAGAGAAGCACCAGTATTCTTGAAGTAATCTCTCTTGGTTGTCCTTTTTTGGTCAGAGGTGATGGTGTGGGTTGTTGAGTTAAAACAAAATTATATTTTCTGATCTACAGTTACAATAATAGAAATGTGTTACAGTAGTAGAGATTACGAGAAAGCACTTAAATGTGAAGATAAGTTGGGCATATATACTGCAGTTAGATACATGGATAGAGTTTTATTGTGAGTGTTGTGATTTACATAGATTTGTTGTGATGTATATTTAATTATAGGATTCCAATAAATCAAATAAATAGTAGTATGTAAAGTGTAACTTGACATATATAAATGTAACAATTATAGAACTGGTGGTCTGAAAGACATAACAAAGTTGCCATTTTCTTATTGAATTTATTGACCAGGAGCTCCTTAACTAAGTAGGTGACACCCCATATCTCTAAAGATGGTCCCAGCAAGAAAACTACAAAGGTATACCATGGATCTCCCCAGTCTTCCCCAGAGCAAACTTTAGCCGTGTATATAGGAGCTGTGCAGAAATCAAGTGGAACTATGCATATGTCCCAGGGGTCATTCTTTATTGGCTCTGAACTTCAGGTAACATAGGGAATCCTGGCTTAAGTCTGTCTCACAATGAGTTCAGTGGAACTATGGACCTCTCCTGTTTGTGGTTTGTTGGGTTTTTATTTTTTTTATTTTTAATTTTTCTTTTCCTCCGTATTCATAATATAGTGGGATAGACATATCTATTAACAGGTAGAATATCCCCATGGATACTATGAAGTATGGACTATTACAATAGGCAGAACCAAAAGGAAACACCAGAGGCAATATCACCAAAGGCAATACTATTTGCATGAGAGAATTGTCAGTATTTCTGCCATCAACAGTTTGAAAAACATAACGTTGATTCCCATAACATGCCCCTGTTTGACAGGTGCAAGTTATTTGAGGGAATGGCATGAACTTATAACTAAATTAACCAGGTGATATTGGTATTTGTTGCTGTTGCTTCATATCATATCTGTATTGAAACATTCAATGCAGCTGCAAGTATCTTGTAGGTACATTTTCAGAACTAGTGCCAGAGTCTGGCACATTTTCAGAAGTAGTTTGTATTATTACAGCAGAAAAAGTATACCATTGCTATCTTTCCTTAGGACCATGACAACTATGATGCTCAAGGTAATAATATAGTCCAAAGAAAACTAAATGGTCTTAGCCCAATGAATGTCACACTGGTTTATTATTCTGATAAAATAATAGTAATTCTATTTGGTGATCCTGGACTAGTAAGCACTGTGCATGACTAATTCACATACATGTCAGGGGACAGTAGATAAACCTCATAAAAATTAAGACCTGCTTCATTGGTAAAGTTTCTAGGAATCCAGTAATTTGGGCATATTGGAATATTCATTTTTAAGTAAAAGACATATTGCTTCACCTTGAACTACCCATTATAAACAAATAAATATAAAGTTGGTGGTCTGCTTTGGATTATGGAGGCAACCATCAGACCACCCAACCAGTTATAATTCAAGTTTTATAGATTTAATTATATCGTGAAGTTTATATAATTTCAGAGGCAAACTTTAAGGAAAATAAATACATGAATTACGAAGACTAGGTTAGATTCAAATGTCAATATTTATTTTAAGTATGTGGTACACCGTTATAAATTTTTTCCTTTCTTATGTTTTTCTTGTATATTTTGGAATGATGAATCCTGAACTGCATATTCATGTGGACTAACAGATACAAGACTATGCTCTCTCCCTTAAGTGAATTATTGCACAGTATATGCATATATTGAAACAGCACTGTACCCCACAAAAATAAATAAAAATGAAAATAAACTAAAATAAATTATTTTAAAATGTAATTTTCTATAGAGAGTATTTGAAGATAATAAATATTTCTTTTTGCACATTTGCTGACCAGAAAGAAATTTCCAAAAACTAGTTTCTAGTTCTGAACATTTCAAATCATTTTATCTGATATTTTTCTTAGATTTGTGACTTAAGCAAGATATAAATGGATATAGGTGTACAGATTTTTTATGGCATTCATAACACCATTATTTGTAATTCTGTCAGTGCTATTTTGGAGCTAGAAATTAGGGGGTGAAACAGGAAACATTGGGTAAGACATTGGTTCACAATGGGTATTGACTTAGACTTTTGGTTTTATACCTAAATGGGGTTATGTGTGTACTCATATTTGTTTATATGTTAATATAATTTGTTAAAAGCTAGCTTTACTTTATATTTAATGATAAAGCTCAACATTGACACTTGTAAAATTTTACATTTTTTTAAATGAATTTATTTTTTAATAGAAATGTATTGATTATATATATGGATAGGGTCCAAATTTATATTCAATACATGTATACAATGCATGATGATTAAATCAGGGTAATTAGTATATTCATCATCATAAAACTTTATCTCTTCTTTGTGGTGATATCATTTGAGCTCCTCTTTTCTAGTCATTTGAGAACATATGATATATTATTGTTAATTATAGATGCCTAGCACTACTGTACACCACTAGAACTTATTTTTCTTATCTAGCTGTAATTTTTTGTTCATTAACTAGCTTCTTCCTATATCCCTTCCCCTCTCCGGTCTCTACTAACCACAGTTCTTCTCTCAACTTTTAGCAGTTCAACTTCTTACTTACTTTTTTAGCTCCCATATATGACTGAGAACATGAGTTATTTATCTTTCTGTGCCTGACTTATGTCACTTAACATAATGTCTTCCAGGCTGATCCATGTTGCTACAAATGACAGGATTATATTCTTTTTCATTTCGGATTAGTATTCCATCACGGATATATACCACATTTTTTAAAATCCATTCATCTGTCGCTGGGCACTTAGGTTGATTCCTTATCTTGGCTATTGTGAATGGGGCTGCAGTAAACATGGGGGTGCAGATATCTCTTTGATATGCTAATTTCCTTTCTTTTGGATAGATATCCAACCGTGGGATTGCTGGACTGTATGGTAATTCTATTTTTAATTTTTTGAGGAAACTCTATACTGTTTTCCTTAATGACTGTACTAATTTACAGGTCACAAGGGTGTGTGGTATCCCAGGTAATTATTTTTTGAGTAGCCCTTTGTCTATATAAACTATTTGACTAAAACATTTTTACAGCATGTGTGGGTCCATGTGAGATATAGTGATTTATCAATGAAGATTTAGAAAAATGGGAAGAGAAGAGTTAATTATGTGTTTCAGAAGATCTTTGGTAGTATCCAGGCACAATGTTTTCTTGTTCAGATCCAGGAACCATCTCATCAACCTTTTCACTATTAAATGTATTGTTTCTGGAAAAATGTATCTTTCTTATCCCAGTGGAATATGTAGCAATTCTGTTATCACTCCCTGGATTCACAGATGTCTTTGTACTGAAAATATAAATAACTTTGAAATCTCTTAATGCTATTTATTTTATGTTGGTTACATCATTGCTCATAACTCTACACCTACTATCCCAGTCTTGAATACCAGCTTTCAATTAATCTCTCACAAGCAGTCACTGTACTTAGCTAATGATGGCCTCAGGTGGTAGCTTTACCCAGAGTATGAAAGAAAATTAAACATTTGAATCATATTCATTTTCTATTCATGTTATATGTACTTTTGGGAATTTTATAACACAAATAGAGAGCAACACATATTCCAAGTGTGTCTTCTCTTGAACTCTTAGGCCACAATCATCACATTTCTAGAATGTGGCCTCTTTCGGTGTTGACCACACCATTGTCTTGCACATGTTACTGCTTGCATGTCGGATAAGCTAGAAGTACATGGACTGACAAAGAAGAGCAGTCCAATTTGTGCTGAAATGCTTGACATTTGCCCAGCAAACGTTATGACCTATCTGGAAGAGTATCATGTCATCAACTCAATCAGAGGAAAGACTGGCTATATACTATGCAGGGTCCATGCAAATGGAAAACCATTGTTTAAAAAATATTATGAACACGAAGATGGCAGGAGCAAAGAATTAAAAGAAGAGTGGGACCCTTCTCAAAACCATGCCCTGATATATTGCACAAGTTGCACATTTGTGAAAATGGCTCTGACTGGAAGTAGGACATGAATCAGAATGCCCCTTTGATGTTGTGGCACCTTGGATGAGGTTAGTGTGGCTATTCTCAGAAGACCTCCTGACATTGGAGAATATTAAATGTCAGCAGTGGATGTGGGTAGTGCAGAGGGTAAAGGATGTTTTTCCCTACTTCTGCTGCTTTCAGGAGTTGTAGACCAGAAGCAGCACCTTAAAAAAAACATGAACCAGTGAAATCCAGTGGACAAGCCCACACACATGACTTGGGACCAAGAGTCAGAGGTGGTCTGTAGGAAGTCTAGAATTCTGACTTCTTCCTGTGTCTGACATGGATGACAGTCATTCACAATCATCATTTCAGCACTATTTGTGCAGCCCATTCTCCCACAATCTCATGAAAGAAATCCTGTGTTGGCTGGGAAATGCAAACAATCCTTTCACCAGGCTTTCCTTCTGGAATTGGGCTTGGTCACATGGCTCTGGCTGGGACAACCCCAAAAGCAGGATTCTGAGAAATAATTGGGGAATCTGGTCAGTCTCATAAATTGAGATACAGTGTTAGAGAGAGCTCCCAAATGGATGCACGTCTGGGCTCAGGTTGCCCCATCTGGACATCCCTGATGGCTTTAGCAAGTCCCAAACCCTGAAGGGGGGTTTAGGAAACTTTGAGAAAGGCATTTCAAGGCCAGGGGCCAATGAGGCATGGGGCTTGTGCTGGGGTTTCTGCTTGTCCAGGTCCAGGAGGTTCAAAGATAGAAAGTTGCTGGCCTCTCTGGAATCCTAAGTTACATCTATGTCCAATAATTTTTAAAGCTCCCATTTGTAAGTAAAATCACTGAGTAACTGCCAATTCAAAACTTCTTAGCCTGAAAGAATTCTCAGATAATTAAATGTGATATTTAAGTATAACATAAATGTATTTGAATCCCAGATATGACTGCTAGTAGTTTATAAAACAAAATTTACAACAAAATCGGTTTATTTAAAGCGTCAATTTTAAAATAATTATTAATCTCCAATATTACATAGCTATTAAATGTATTTTAAGTGGTTCAGGTAAAAATTGTGTGTTTAGGAGAATATATTTCCAACCCATCAATAATACTTTCAAAGAAATTTGAATGTGGAGATATAAATTGTTATAATGTGCACAATTATATAACTCTTTAAAGAAATTATTTTAAGCCCTTTATATGCATTCATCCTCTCAGAACTATTAAGTGGTAGAGATGCCATTGTACTAAATAAGTACTTAATCATTTCTATGGAATAAATAAACCACAGTAAAACATAAAATTTTCACATGCCTAGAAAATAAAATAGTAAGCACAGAAATCTGTGGTATACTTAATATCATTTTTTCCACCTTGCCCTTTATCTTCTTTAGCCATTTTTATTAGGCTAGATAGATTTTACCCCCTTAGTGCTTGCCAAATAGTTCTTTTTTTTTTTTCTTTGACAGTTTTGTATTGAAACATAATTGATTATATATGTTTGTGGGGTAGAGAATTGAATATCAGTGCATGTGTACAGTATGTGGTGATCAAATCAGGATAATTTGCAGTATGCACATTTGCAAAATGTAATCAGTCTTTGTGACCCTTAGCTAATTTCTCACTGAACCCCCTTGCCTTCTCCCTTTGCCACCTCTAATAACCACAGTTCTGTTCTCCTTTATTATTTTCTTCTAAGTTCAATGTATTATTGTGATTTTTTCCCTTCCTTCCTTCCTTCTTTCCTTCCTTCCTTCCTGCCTGCCTTCCTGCCTTCCTGCCTTCTTTCTTTTCTTTTCTTTTCTTTTCTTTTTTCTTTTCTTTTCTTTTCTTTTTTTCTTTATGAGGGAGGACATGTGGGATTTCTCTTTCTGTACTTGGCCAAATAGTTCTTATTCTGTGTATCACACCTACAATTTCGTTTTGGAATAATTTTATTTATTCCATTTTGCTCCTAGCCTGCTCTTATCCTTTGGGATAGATTTCCCTCAGTTGTCAAAGTGCTCTATAAAAACACAAATAGATCGTATTACTTTTTAAATTCTTCAATAAATTCTAATATACTTTAAATTTAAAGCCATTCATCAAAGGTACATCAGGCATACCTCCCTACAGATTTTTCATCTGGCACATATTGAATCCTCTCATCTCATTCTATTAACGTATCACTCATTCATCCATTCGTCTTTATGGACCACCAATTTTCCGCCATGCACTATATAAAGGTAGGAGACTCAGCATTAGCAAGCATCATGTTTCTTGTTCCCATATGACTTGTGTTCTAGTGAGGAAAAATACAATAAAAATAAAAACAAATAGGAAAGATAATTTAAGAAAGTGATAAAAATCTTAAAAAAAATAAAGTGGAGAAGTTAGATGGTAATGGAGTTTGGAAAAGATGAACAGCATGAAAAAGCTTTCTGGAAAGAGGGATGCCTGAGCTGAGATATGAACTAAATAGCCAACCACAAAAAGATAAAAATCTGCTCAGGTAAAGGGAAGATGAGTTTCAAAGACCCTGAAGCAAGAGCAAGCTTGGTTTGTTCAAGAAGCAGGAGAGTATCGGTTTGTCAGAGATGTAATCAAAAGGAGACTGGCAGGAAGAGAAGTTGAAAGAGAAGGCAGGGCCTGGATTCCACAAAGCATTATTTATATTACCCCAAATTAATTACCCTTTCTATACATCTGTATAGGCAGCTCCCTTGGAAATGCCTTATCACCCCAACTCTTTTTCCTTGTCATTTTAGAAGATTCATCTCGGTGTCATTTCTTTTCATAACCATAACCTATGGGTTGAGTGTCTCAATTAGGTATTTCTTCTACCTATCATGGCCATAACACTTAATGTGATGCTTCTAAACATGAATTTTCATGTTCACCACTTTATTGGAATCTCCTTGAAGGCTTGGATGTTCTCTTAAAATCTGCATTATCTCAGTTGTGTCATCCATTTTTAAGTAATTTAAGGATCCTTAATAGTTCTTGACTAGGAAAACTAATTAACTAATATACAAAACAAGGAGGAAAAAACAACAGTGAAAGACCACAACAAAACCACTTTGTTATATCACTGATTTTATTAAGCATCTCAATATCTAGCTTTTTCAGTTTTAAACCCTATCTTTATTACTTGGTTGTAAATACACCTCACAAGATTTTTATTTTTTCAGTCTTTGGTAGCAACTTATCAGTGAAAAACACAATTATCTTATAAGATTAGCATGACCTAATCTATATACAAATACAGAAATTGAAGCACAAGGAGGTTTTCAGAAATTACTGCCATGTCCTGTACTCATTTATGGATTTATGATGGATTCATCAACATTTATCTTTCTGTAAATCTAAGAATATGTGAAGAAATTCATTCTTAAACATCAATTCCAATGATTATGATAAGCATTAGTCATAAAAAGGAAGGATCTTATAAAAATGACAGAATTTCTGGTCAGTTTCCTAAGTTAATAACTTAATGGTGAAAGTCAATTGTGAAAGTTAAGGCTCAGTACTGTGTGTTGCTTTCCCATCTGGGAAAAACTAAGAGGGCTTCAAATTGCCTGATGACAGATTCTCCTTCCCAGTCGCTCCCACAGATGAGGTCCCTCCTTTTCATTAGACTGGGTACAGTTCCTGCTTCTCCCTGAGTGGCAGGTTTCATTTTCTTGCCGTCCCAGAGAACTATTCAAACAAGCCAATCACATGCTGCCTTGGAGACCAGGGGTCACCCCACCCTCCTGATACTGCAAAACCTGCCTCCCACAGCTCCTGCTTTTTCGCTCTTCCAATACATCCCCCATGTGGCCCTGTGTAGCGTTCAGTGTCATTTCCCCTGGGCTGTGAGGATATGTGAGTAATGAACTGCTGTCGATCTCTTCTGCCCAGTGTCAAGTGTCACGTGTTTGGCCACTCCCATGCAAAACAGTGAGACACCATCCCTCATTGTAAAACAGCCAGTAAGGACACTTCAGGCTGCTTAGAAGTCAGTCACCCCCAATTCATGAAATGTGTTGGTATTTTGACATGAAAGAGCTATCTGTGCTCATAATTATCTTCATGTGCATTAATTAAACTACAACTTTTAAATAATAGAAAATCTGACAGAGGGTTCATTTTTATTAATAATAAGTAATAATTATATAATAACTAACATACTAACCATATTAATAATTTAACAATAACCAATATTTAGTAACTATTCTTGAAATTATAATAGTTTTTATTCAACAATGAACTCAGTAAACCACATACATGTGATCTAGCAGCTTTTCAGACAACTGGTCATGAGATATGTCAAAATTTTATTGCAAACTGCCAAAGGGGAGAGGAATTTAAAGCGGAGAGGGAAGGGAGTCACTTTAGAAAGCCATTTTATTTTTAACTCTTCATAGAGGTATTCATGTACTAAAACAAAACACACAAACAAACAACAATAAACATAATATGTTAAAGGAACAGCTGTTTAAAGATTATATGGATGGTCTGTCCACTAGATGGTAAATTCTAATTTTCCAGAATTAATTCTTAATCTCTTTAAAGTCAGAAGATTCACTTGAGCATTTTTATAGTAATACTATAACTATCCTGAAGAAGATAAAAATTATATCAGGAAAAATATTTGGGATGAGAGGTTTTTTTCATACATTCTCGACAGCATTTAATGTAGAAACATAATTTATAATTAGATATTCTCTCTTCTAAATTTCTTCCTCATGTGCTATTTAGTCAGTTCAAAGCTATCTGCAAAGTTCTTAAATTCACAACTGTACCAGATACAAACCATAGAATAAGAATATTTTAATTATGATATTGCCAGGCAGAAGCATTGATTTCAGCACATTTTTTTTCTGCCACAGATAATCTGCGTTTTTGTCTTTCAGCTCTTCTTTGCATCAAGAGATTTATATTCTGACTGTCTCATATAAATATTTACAAAGAAAAGAATTATTAGCAGGGAAAAAATGAAGTCAAAGTCTTATGCTATTTGAAAAGCAAAGCATTTACAAGACTGCTTTATTCCACTGAGAAAATCTGCATACATTTAACACCATTTTGACATAAACAGTTTTGAAATCCTGAGAATATCTGCTGTGCTTTTCCAAATTGAATAAGATTAATGGAAGGTACTTATGTTATTTTTTAAGTTACATATTACAAAATTCAAGAATCTTGCGCTTAAGATTTATTCAGTGAACATTTTTAGATTCTTTAGTTAAATGTTTCCTTTACTAAAGTATTATGTGAGCCAAATGGTGTATGAGGTAAAATGCAAGGAGGTGATTTAAGAAAAAAATATCAGTAGGAAAAATGTTAAAACTAGTATCTGAGAGGGTGTTTCTCAATGAGAATGCTACAAGTATATGGGGAGGGAAGGTTTTTCATTGCACTGCAGAGTCCCAGACATTACAGGATGTACCTCAGTTCCTAGTTCTTGGTCACTAAGTCACAGAATCAACTCCCAATTACTGGTACCACCATTCTGCCTTCTAATTACAATTGCACATGGTTTGTACAACGCCGAGTAAAGACATGGTTTGAATTAGTATATTATCTATGCTGGACCACATCATCTAGCAGATACCTTTTTTTTTTTTTTTTTTTTTTTGTCTTTTTGTGACCGGCCACACTGCGCTCAGCCAGTGAGCAGCGCACCGGCCATCGTTATATAGGATCCGAACCCCCGGGCGGGAGCACTGCTGCGCTCCCAGCGCCGCACTCTCCCAAGTGCGCCACGGGGTCGGCTAGCAGATACCTTTTTAATATTGTTGAGTGCCCAAGCTATTTCTACTTTTTTCCTTCATTCCTACAAAAAGTGATGACACTTCTCAGAAGAGTTGTTTCCTCTTTGATGTTTCTCTCTATTCCTGCTACTATGGCTTGTCCTCCAAGGACAATATTCAGCAACACCCCACTTTCTCATGACTTAAGGAAAATTCCTGGCCTTTTGGATTCAGTTTAACACACAGCGGCAGCGTTCCTATACTACTTCTGACACTAACGTCTTTTCACAATCCCACCCACCCCCAATTCTCTACCTTCAGAACGTTACAGTACATTATGTAAAAGACATGTCTGGCTTAAAGTTTCTCTGATTCTCTGTTGCTAATAGGAAAACAGAAACCACACCACTTACTGTAACAAAGATAAGATCACATAAAGAGTTATTTGAGCAGGTAATGGAGAATGGAAAGAACCAATGAAAATGAGGTGGGTACAAAAGTATCAGAGAGACAGAAACTTCGGGAAACAGCTACCTTGTAGTACTAGAGGAAGAATGGATGAACATAGGAATTTTGGATTGTGAAAATCTTGATGTGCAGAGAAAAGGCACGGCCACAGTGGTGCTAATGCCAGTATCCACTGGGTGTTCTCTTAAAGGTCAGCAAAATCACCAGTAGAGGATGAAACATGTTCTTAGAATATTGTGTTGAGTATGATGTGATGTACATGTTGAACCAATGTTTATTATTTCTCACTGAGATCTTAGTGGGTAGGAGACTTGCTTCTACAAGGGGTGGTAGTATGATTCTTTCTTATTATCACGGTTCTCAGTAACCAACTGCAAAATTTGTGCTTCTCATTGTTTCTAGTCTATGAGGGATTAGTGACCCCTGGCATCTGTGGGGTGGGGCAAGGGAATCTCTTTCATAAAATAACACTATGAATGCTATCAGGTTATTTTGCACTCTTAATGCTTACAGATCCTCAGGCAAAGAAAGACATTATTCTAATGGTGGGTGAATTTGCTGGAGTCTAATGAAATGCTAAAGATGTTGCTACATAATAAAGATGAGAAAGTAAGTCTGGAACTTGGAGAATTCACTGAGTTACCTCTGGGTACTTCCAAACTTGGTGACAATAAGTAACTGCCTTGGTAAGTCTAGGTAACTAGGAGGTCAGAACCCTCAGGGATCCATGTTTATACAATTCTACTGAACAAGCAAATGAACCAGCTGAAGTTCTAGCCCAACGTGAAGGTAACTGTTGATTGGAAAGGAGATGCCCATGCTTTTGGCAACCAAAGTAATAAATGAGGCTATATCAAGTTAAAGAGCTTCTGCACAGCAGAAGAAACAATTCACAGAGTTAAAACACAACCAAGTTCCAGGTTTCAAGATGGTGGTAGCTGCGGCGGTTGGTGCGGAGTAGCTGAGGTGGAAAAGGTGGCCACTGGGCCTCAGGCAGCCGGGAAACTTGTGGACCTTCCTCCTGCCATCTCTTAAGGGAGGACCGCTGCTGGTGGCCGGTCGTGGGGGCTGACCACCACTTTGCCCCCGGCAGGAGAGGCTGCCTCATTTACAGGCAACAGCTTTGAAGTGTGGAGCAGGAAAAGAACTGTTTCTTAGCTGCAAAAGCGAGTCTCTAAACAGGGAACACGGCGCCTGGGCTGCTGTGGATGCAGACAAGATCCCGGAGGCCAGGGCCACGCTGAAGGCGGCCAGCTGCCCTATTCAGGATTCGAGGTTTCAGGCCGGAATTAAAGAAGATTCCTGGGAGTGCCAGAGCCGCGGCGCGACTGAACAGCCCAAGGCAGCAGCGGCCAAGAACGGGGAAGGCGACAAACCGGAGGCAGAGAGTGAGTGCCCGACCTGGCACAGCCCTGTGAGTGACCCCTGGCCAAGCCCTGTTCGGGGGGATGACGCCCACCCGGCTCCCACCTGCATCACCGGTTCACTCACTGCCCCAGGGCTGCCTCCATTTTCCCAGGTGCTGGCAGCTACACCCGGCTCGGCCGTCACTGAGCCTTCCCACTTGCTTACCCCGGCACAGGGCTTTCGGGAGCCTGCGGACCGGCCTCCCCTCCCACTCCCTACGCAGTTCTCTGGCGGGGCTGGTGGCGGGGGGCGTCCCAGGCCAGTGTCGGGAGGGCAAGGAAGTACGGGCGGGCCGAATGTCACTCCACCACACCCTGGACTCTGGCCCCCGGTAAACTTCCTGTTACTGGGAGGCAGATACCATCTCTGCGGCCACCAGTTAGGAAAAAAGCCTAACCAATCTCTGGTTGGGAATAGTGTGGTAGGAGAGTTCCCAGGTCCGCTTGAACCTGCTGGAGAGCTGGCTGCAGGCAGGCGCAAGATTCGGTCTATGCCGGGGGGATACAAAGGTGAACAAGACCCGAGAAAGATGTACACAGTGCTACGAAGGCACCCTGAGTGACCGGTCGTCTGTGCCTAGCAGAAACCTGGTAGACTTCCTGGGCGAGGCGGTGCCTAGCAGGGTCTTGAAGGCCCAGCTGATAGACGAGGGTTGCAGAAGACATGCCCCAGCCCAGCACAGTGGGCACAGAGTGGGGAGACATGCGGCCAGGGAAGTGGAGACTCGACAGAAACCACACACCCTGTGGGGTCACCACTGCACGATCTAACAGCCTGGGCCAGAGCACACGGAACAGGGAGAAGTCCTGCACAGGAAGTGAAAGCTCAACAGAGATCACACACCCTGTGGTACGTGTCCCACCAGCCCAGCAGAGTCCAAGCTGACCAGAAAGGTGACTCCCCTGAGAAGCCCAAGACCCGAGGCAACCACACACACAAGGCACTAGAGGCCAACTGAGCAGTCACGGAGGTAGCCATACGAAATTGACAAACACAGCAACATCCTAGTTAGTCATTACTCTCAAACCGGAGGACTGTGAAACCCCCTGCCACAATGAATAAACACCAAAAAAAAGATACCAGAAATACAAAAAATCAAGAAAGTACACCACCGAGAGTTAATAAATCTCAAACTCTAGATCCTATAGAACAAGAAGCCCTTGAAATGACTGACAAGGAATTTTGAGTGATAATTCTAAGGAAACTGAATGAGATACAAGAAAACTCAGCTAGACATCATGATGAAATGAGGAAAAGTATACAGGATCTGAAAGAGGAAATGTACAAGGAAATCAATGTCCTGAAAAAAAAATGTAGCAGAACTTGCTGAACTGAAGAAGTTATTCAGCGAAATATAAAACACAACGGAGAGTTTAACCAGCAGGCTTGTCGAAGTTGAAGAGAGAACCACTGAACTTGAAGAAGGGCTGTATGAAATAACACAAGCAGACAAAAAGAAAGAAAAAAGTATCAAGGACATTGAAGAAAATCTGAGAGAGATATCAGACAACCTTAAGCGCTCAAATATCCGAGTCATGGATATTCCAGAAGGGGAGGAAAATGGAGATTCCATTGAAAACATATTCAACAAAATAGTGGCAGAAAATTTCCCAGGTATAGGAAAAATCACAGATCTTCATATCCAGGAAGATCAATGATCTCCAAACGTATTCAACCCAAAAAGGCCTCCAAGACATGTCATAGTCAAATTGGCAAAACTCAGAGACAAAGAGAGAATCTTAAAAGCTGCAAGAGAGAAGCGTCAAATCACCTATAAGGGAGCCCCAATAAGGCTAACATCAAACTTTTCATCACAAACTCTAAAAGCTAGAAAGGAATGGGATGATATTTTCAAAATACTAAAAGACAAAGATTGCCAGCCAAGAATACTCTACCCTGCAAGGCTATCCTTCTGAAATGAAGGGCAAATAGTATATTTCTCAGACAAACAAAAACTGCGGGAGTTCACTACGACATGACCACCCTTACAAGAAATCCTCAAGGGAATACTGGGTTTGGTTCCTGAAAAATAACTACCACTGCGATAAAAACCCAAGAAAAATCAAAATCCACTAGTATAATAAAAATGGCATTCATGAAGAGAAAACAAGCAAACAAAAACGCTATCTACAACCTAAGGAACCAACAAACACATAAACCAAACAGTCAATCAGAAAGCAAGGAACAAAAGACACCCAAGACAAACAAACAACCAATAAAATGCTAGGAATAAATCAACACCTTTCAATAGCAACTCTTAATGTAAAAGGCTTTAATTCCCCAATCAAAAGACACAGACTGGCTGACTGGATCAAAAAGGAGGACCCAACTATATGCTGCCTACAAGAGACCAACCTCACCCATAAAGATTCACATAGACTAAGAGTGAAAGGATGGAAAAAGATTTACCATGCAAACGGAAAAGAAAAATGAGCTGGAGTAGCTATTCTTATATCTGACAAAATAGACTTTAAACTAAAAACCATAAAAAGAGACAATGAGGGACACTACTTAATGATAAAAGGACTGATCCATCAAGAAGACATAACAATCATAAATATGTACGCACCCAATGTTGGAGCAGCCAGATTTATAAAACAAACTCTATTAGACCTAAAGAAGGAAATAGACACTAATACCTTAATAGCTGGGGACATGAACACACCACTGTCAATATTAGACAGATCATCAAGGCAAAGAATCAGTAGAGAAACACAAGATCTAAACAAGACTCCAGACCAATTGGAATTGGCAGATATCTACAGAACATTCCACCCAACAACCTCAGAATATTCATTCTTCTCATCGGCACATGGATCATTCTCCAGGATAGATCACATATTCGGTCACAAATCAAGTCTCAATAAATTCAAAAAAATTGGAATTATCCCATGTATCTTCTCAGACCACAATGGATTAAAACTAGAAATTAATAACAAACAAAACTATGGAAACTATACAAACACATGGAAATTAAACAGCATTCTACTTAACGACATATGGGTCCAAGAAGAAATCAAGCAGGAAATCAAAAAATTTATTGAAACTAATGAAAACAATGATACATCATACCAAAACCTGTGGGATACTGCAAAAGCAGTATTGACGGGGAAATTTACTGCATTAAACGCTCACTTCAGAAGAATGGAAAGATGGCAAGTGAACAACCTAACACTTCACCTTAAAGAACTAGAAAAACAAGAACAATCCAAACCTAAAGTTAGCAGACGAAAATAAATCATTAAGATCAGAGCAGAACTGAATGAAATTGAAAACCAAAAAACAATTCAAAAGATCAACGATTCAAAAAGTAGGTTTTTTGAAAAGATAAATAAAATTGACAAACCATTAGCATGGCTAACAAAAAAAAGAAGAGAGAAGACTCAAAGAAACAAAAATTAGAAATGAAAAAGGCGATATTACAACTGATTCATCTGAAATACAAGGAATCATTCGAGACTACTATAAACAACTATACGCCAACAAATTTGAAAATCTGGAGGAAATAGATAAATTTCTGTACACACACAAGCTCCCAAAACTGAACCATGAAGAGTAGAAAATTTGAACAGACCAATAACAATAAAGGACATTGAAGCTGTTATCAGAAGGCTCCCAACAAAGAAAAGGACAGGACCAGATGGATTCACAGCAGAATTTTACCAAACATTCAAAGAGGAATTGACACCAATTCTTTACAAACTATTCCAAAAGATTGAAACGGACGCAAATCTCCCAAACTCATTCTATGAAGCAAACACCATCCTGATTCTAAAACCAGGTAAAGATATAACCAAAACAGAAAACTACAGGCTGATATCCTTGATGAATATAGATGCAAAAATCCTCATGAAAATACTAGCAAACAGAATACAGCAACACATACGTAAAATTATTCATCACGATCAAGTGGGATTCATCCCAGGGATGCAAGGTTGGTTCAACATACGCAAATCAATAAATTTGATACACCATATCAATAAAATTAAACAAAAGGACCATATGATCATCTCTATAGATGCTGAAAAAGCATTTGATAAAGTTCAGCACTCATTCATGACAAAGACCCTCTATAAGTTAGGTATAGAGGGAAAGTATCTCAACATAATTAAAGCCATATATGCCAAACCCACTGCCAATATCATCCTGAATGGGGAAAAGCTGAAAGCTTTTCCTTTAAGAACAGGAACTAGACAAGGATGCCCACTCTCACCACTCCTATTCAACATAGTGTTGGAAGTACTAGCCAGAGCAATCAGAGAAGAGAAGGAAATAAAGGGCATCCAGATTGGAAAAGATGAAGTCAAACTGTCCCTGCTTGCAGATGACATGATCCTATATATCGAACAGCCTAAAACCTCTACAAAAAAACTGCTGGAATTGATAAATGGTTTCAGCACAGTAGCAGGATACAAAATCAACACACAAAAATCAGTAGCATTTCTTTTCTCCAATAGTGAACATGCAGAACGAGAAATCAAGAAAGCCTGCCCATTTACAATAGCCACCAAAAAAATAAAATACTTAGGAATTGAGTTAACCAAGGAGGTGAAAAATCTCTATAATGAGAACTACAAACCACTGCTGAGAGAAATTAGAGAGGATACAAGAAGATGGAAAGATATCCCATGCTCTTGGATTGGAAGAATCAACATAGTGAAAATGTCCATACTACCCAAAGTGATATACAAATTCAATGCAATCCCCATCAAAATTTCAAAGACATTTATCTCAGAAATGGAAAAAACTATCCAGACATTTATATGGAACAATAAAAGACCACACATAGCCAAAGCAATACTGAGCAAAGAAAATAAAGCTGGAGGCATAACACTACCTGAATTTAGACTATACTACAAAGCTATAATAACCAAAACAGTATGGTACTGGCATAAAAACAGACACACTGACCAATGGAATAGAATAGAGAATCCAGAAATCAACCCACACACTTACTGTCAGCTGATCTTTGACAAAGGCACCAAGCCTATTCACTGGGGAAGGGACTGCCTCTTCAGCAAATGGTGCTGGGATAGCTGGATATCCATATGCAGGAGAATGAAACTAGATCCATACCTCTCACTGTATACTAAAATCAACTCAAAATGGATTAAGGATTTAAATATACACCCTGAAACAATAAAACTTCTTAAAGAAAACCTAAGAGAAACACGTCAGGAAATAGGACTGGGCACAGAGTTCTTGAATATGACCCCAAAAGCACGGGCAACCAAAGGAAAAATAAACAAATGGGATTATATCAAACTAAAAAGCTTCTGGACAGCAAAAGAAACAATTAACAGAGTTAAAAGACAACCAACAGAGTGGGAGAAAATAGTTGCAAAATATACATCTGACAAAGGATTAATATCCAGAATATATAAGGAACTCAAACAACTTTACAAGAAGAAAACAAGCAACCCAATTAAAAATGGGCAAAAGAGCTAAGTAGGCATTTCTCTAAGGAAGATATACAAATGGCCAACACATATGAAAAAATGCTCAACATCACTCAGCATCTGGGAAATGCAAATCAAAACCACATTGAGATACCGTCTAACCCCAGTTAGGATGGCTAAAATCCAAAAGACTCTGAATGATAAATGCTGGCGAGGTTGCGGAGAAAAAGGAACTCTCATACATTGTTGGTGGAACTGCAAAATGGTGCAGCCTCTATGGAAAATGGTATGGAGGTTCCTCAAACAATTGCAGATATATCTACCATACGACCCAGCTATCCCACTGTTGGGAATATACCCAGAGGAATGGAAATCATCAAGTCGAAGGTATACCTGTTCCCCAATGTTCATCGCAGCCCTCTTTACAATAGCCAAGAGTTGGAACCAGCCCAAATGTCCATCATCAGATGAGTGGATATGGAAAATGTGGTACATCTACACAATGGAATACTACTCAGCTATAAAAACGAATGAAATACTGCCATTTGCAACAACATGGATGGACCTTGAGAGAATTATATTATGTGAAACAAGTCAGGCACAGTAAGAGAAATACCACATGTTCTCACTTATTGGTGGGAGCTAAAAATTAATATATAAACTCACACACACACACACACACACACACACACAAAAAAAAAAAAAAACGGGGGGGGGCGGGGAGAAGATATAACAACCACAATTACTTGAAGTTGATACGACAAGCAAACAGAAAGGACATTGTTGGGGGGGAGGGGGGGAGGGAGAATGGGGGAGGTTTTGGTGATGGGGAGCAATAATCAGCCACAATGTATATCGACAAAATAAAATTAAAATAAAAAATAAAAATAAAAAATAAAATAAATAAAAGACAACCAACAGAGTAGGAGAAAATTTTTGCAAAATATACATCTGACAAAGGATTAATATCCAGAATATATAAGGAACTGAAACAACTTTACAACAAAAAAACAAGCAACCCAATTAAAAAATGGGCAAAAGAGCTAAATAGGCATTTCTCAAAGGAAGATATATGAATGGCCAACAGACACATGAAAAAAATGCTCAACATCACTCAGCATTCGGGAAATGCAAATCAAAACCACACTGAGCTACCATCTCGGCCTAGCTAGGATGGCTAATATCCAAAAGACTGTGAACGATAAATGCTGACGAGGTTGCGGAGAAAAAGGAACTCTCATACATTGTTCGTGGGACAGCAAAATGGTGCAGCCTCTATGGAAAATGGTATGGAGGTTCCTCAAACAATTGCAGATAGATCTACCATATGACACAGCTATCCCACTGCTGGGAATATACCCAGAGGAATGGAAATCATCAAGTCGAAGGTATACCTGTTCCCCAATGTTCATTGCAGCACTCTTTACATTAGCCAAGAGTTGGAATCAGCCCAATTCCATATCCATCAGATGAGTGGATACGGAAACTGTGGTATATCTACACAATGGAATACTACTCTGCTATAAAAAAGAATGAAATACTGCCATTTGCAATGACATGGATGGACCTAGAGAGAATTATATTAAGTGAAACAAGTCAGGCACAGAAAGAGAAATATCATGTGTTCTCACTTATTTGTGGGAGCTAAAAATAAATAAATAAATACACAAATAAACTCAGTAGGGGGAGGGAAGAAGACACAACAATCACAATTCCTTGAAGGTGATAGACAAGCAAACAGAAAAGGACATTGTTGGGAGGGGGGATGGGGAGGAGGTTTTGGTAACGGGCCACAATAATCAATCACATTGTATATTGACAAAATAAAATAAAATTAAGAAAAAAAAAAGAAAGAAAAGGAGATGAATATTAACTACAGCCTTGGGAGTGGTTGCTGCGGCAGAAACTAGAGCTTATTTCACTTGACTTCTGGTGTCACATCATTTTTAGATACTATGCCATTATTTCAAAGTATCCCTAACAGAGTGGACTCAGTATAGAGCACAGGTAGACTTGAATAGTACAGTGGGTAGGTAATAGTCAATGTAGGTGCATTGCACTTGCCTCCTTGTCACTTCTGATCCCAGCTGAGCTGCAGTAGACATTTTCCATGCACACTGAAAGCATCTCGCCTCAAGCCACTGTGCCACTCTGCTTGTGATAGAGGGCTTTTATAGTAACATAGGAGTTAGTTAGAATCCTTAGTGTCTGGGATTCAAACTTTGGAATGGAGGTACCTGCCAGATGGTGTTGGTGCCTCTGGGGAAGTTCAGTGGGGCTGTTTATATTGGTGCGGAAGGAGTTCCAGCGGGGCTACACTGATACACATTGCTGAAGTGATGCTTACGCGATTAAGGAGGAAAACCTAAAGGAGCAAGTGGTTTATTACTTGTCCTCCAGCATACCAATTTCTCTGGGAGTTCCTACCGGAAAAGTCTCTATACTAGCCTCACAAAACAAATAAAGGTGTTTGGTATATTATTTTAATACATACCTGATATGTATCTTAAGACTGATTTTTTTTTTTTTTAAATATACTAAAATGGTTTGTTAGCTTATGGTAAATTATTAGTTGGTAAGAATGCCTTTGAGAAACTTTTGTCTCTTCCTGGGAGACCAAATACCATAAAGCAAGGGAAAGATGGTTAGACATTGTAGAAAGTTGACAAAACAGATGCCTCACCACATGAATATGTCCACCCTGTCTGAAAGTGCACTTTCCTGGTTCTCACTAGCATCCCTGGGCTGGGCGTGACATTGCACCTTGTAAGACTTTTCATTTCAAATAGCTACAAGGAAACTACAAACGTGTGTTGTTCATTTGCACAGTGGTAAGACTTTCTAATAAACTCATTTTATTTCAGAAGAAATTCTCTGTAGATTTTGCAAAAAAATCAGCACTAAGATATATGAAATCCTTTGCAGTGTTATTAAATGTGGTGTTACTAAAAGTTTAAGTTATGATTCACTAAAGTAGATGGTGGCAGGGGACATCTTGTGGTCAAAGCAGTAAGTAAGTGAATTTCTTTGAACAAATTGAAGAAATCTCAGAAGATGATTATTTTATATATAGAAGAAAATGGGGGGAAATTAAATGTATGACACAGAAGACATAAAACTAAAAGAAGAAATAATGTAACTATTTTCTATAAGAATACCTATCAGAATTGACTCACACAATTTAAAGTAACAAGAAAAACATAAGTACAAAAAATGATAGAAACAAAGCCTTTTATTCCAAAATATTCCACTTCTAAGTCAATGTAAAGTTATTCAAATTACCAGTGTCTATATTAGCTGAGTTCTCACTTCCAAAAAAGAATTGAATCTGTTCACTTTTCCTTATATTTCTCTCCAAAATTTTAGTTTAAGTACTAATAAAGTCAGAAAAGTTAAAAAACTAACAAACAAACAAACAAACAAAAACAACAGGTGAGCTAAAAACTGCTAATCTTTGGTGTATTTTTGCTTATATCTATCTATATCAATCTGTTTATCATTTGTTGATTGATTTAATTATATTGCTGAACTATTTCATATTTTCTGCACATCACACATATTAGGAAACTTCACTCCAGGTTTGTATCACCTAAGTACAGGAATGTTTTCCTACAGAAAAACGGTGCTATTGTCACACATTAATTTTTTTAAATGATATTTAAATATCAGCTCATATTTAAATTTTCACAACATTCTCAAAAATGTCCTTTATAAAAGCTTGTTTATAAACCAGGATTTTATGAAAATGAAAGTATTGCACAAATTTGTTCTGTTACTCTGTTCTACATTTTTTCCTTCTCTATTCTATGGCTTTTAAAAAGTCTTTTTTCACAAAATTTTTTATAAAAATTTTCAAATATACAGCAATGTTGAAATATCTTCACAGTAAATACGAGGGTACTTCAACAAATTCATAAAAAAATAAAATTAAAGGATAATGTGCATTTTTCCATAAAGTTTCTGAAGACCCCTCTTACTAGCATACTCACCACTTTTGTTGTGTTGTTAATATTTTACTTTATTTTATCACATACTCATATGTACTCTTCACTTCATCTCCTATGTCTGTCTTTCATGCCCCCTTAATTTTTTATGTACTTCCAAGTAAATTTCAAAAATTAATAAAATATCCCTTAATAAAATATCCCAACAAGCACATAATTAACTAGAGCTTAACATAGTCTTATATTTTTTCCTTCAATTTAATATTTATATGAAATTAAATGCACAAATTTTAAGTGCTAAGCAAACTTAATTTGCTAAGTTTTGAAAAATGCATCCATCTGTGTAATCCAAACCTCTATTAAAATAGAGAACGTCAATATCACCTCATAACATTATTTCATACCTCTTCCCTGGTATTTCTCACCACCCTTCTGCCAACAAAAAAGTGCTTTGGCATATGTACTGTTTTGTGTCTCTTCCACAGGTCAGCATACTGTTTTTGAGTCACTCAAGTAGCTGCACGTAACAAATTTTGTTGTTGGTATATTTTTTGTTTTTGCTGAACAACAAAATAAATATAAATACATCATATACTTCTATAAATATATCACAGTTTATCTATTGACCTGCTGAAGGATTCCTAGGTTGCTTCCAGTATTTGTCTATTACAAACAAAGCTGTTATTGATATTTTTGTACAAGCACTTTTGTGAAGATGTATCTTTAATTACCTTGGCTAATCATATAGAAGTACTGTTGGGCAGATTAATGCTTAGTTTTATAAGAATTAGCCAGAAACTTTTTTCCAAAATGGTAGTACTGCTTTATATTTCCACAAAAGATATATGCATTTTTCAGTCCCTCAACATCTTCACCAGTATTTTATATTATCATTATCTATTTATTTTTTAGATATTCTGATAGGTGTGGAGTGGCATTTTCCTGTAGTTTTAACTTGCATTGTTCTTATTTGGCAGGGGTACAGATTTATATTTTAATACATGTAAACGATATGTAATGATCAAATCAGGGTAGTTAACAAATTCATCAATGCTAAAGTTTATCCTTTCTTTGTGTTGAGGAAATGTGATTTCCTCTATTCTAGCCATGTGAGAACATACAATAAATTGTTAATAATAGGTGCCTAGCACAACTATACACCACTAGAACTCATTTTACCTCTCTAGCTGTAATTTTGTGTCCATTAACATAGCTCTCTCTATCCCTGCCTCAACCTCCCCTTCTCAGCCTCTAGTAACCACAATTCTACTGTTTACTTTTAAAAGTTCAACTTCTTTATGTTTTGTAGCTCCCATATATGAGTGAAAAAGTACCATTTATTTTTCTGTGTCTGGCTCATTTCACTTAACACAATGTCTTTCAGGCTCATCCATGTTACTGCAATGACAGTATTTCATTCTTTTTTTATGGCTGAGTAGTATTCATCATGTGTGTTTATACTATATTTTCCTTATCCAGTCATGGATCAATGGACATTTAGATTGGATCCATATCTTGGCTATTATAAACAGAGCTGTGATAAGCATAGGGGTATAGATATATCTTTAGTATGGTAATTTTGTTCTATTTTTAAGTTTTTGAATAATCTCCATACAGTTTTCAATGTGCATAGTAATTTACATTTCCACCAACTGCGTTTAAGAATTCCCCTTCCTCTGCATCCTCAGCAGCGTTTGTTATTTTTTGTCTTTTCAATAATAACTATTCTAACTGGGATAACATACTCTCTCATTGTTTTTATGATTTGCAATTCCCTGAGGTCATGATGCTGAGCATTTTTTCATGTACCTGTTGGCCATTTGTATGTCTCCCTTTGAAAAATGTCTATTCATGTCATTCACCCATTTTTAATTGAATTATTTGTTTTTTTGCTGCTGAACTGTTTATGTTTCTTGTATGTTCTGGATATTTTTCCCTTATAGGATGAATAGTTTCTGGATATTTTCTCCCATTTTTCTGGTTGCTTCTTTGTACCATTGATTGTTTCTTTTTCTATGCAGACACTTTTTAGTTTAATGTAATTCCATTTGTTTACTTTTGCTTTTATTATCTTGGCTTAGGTTTCTTCTCCATAAATTTGTCCAGACCAGTGTTTTGGAGTGTTTTCCCTAGGTTTTCTTCTAGTAGTTTTATAGTTTCAGGTCTTATATTTAGTCTTTAATCCACTTTGAGTTGATTTCATATTTGATTACATATAGGGGTCTAGTTTCTTTCTTTGGCATAAGGAAATCCAGTTTTATGAGCATTACTTATTGAAGAAACTGTCTTTTCTCCAATGTATGTTCCTGGAGTCTTTGTCAAAGATCAGTTGGCTGTAGATATGTGGATTTATTTCTGCATTCTCTATTCTGTTCCTTTGGTCTATGTGCCTGTTTTTATGCCAGTACCATGCTGTTTTGATTACTATGACTTTGTAGTGTATTTTGAAGTCAATGTAATGCCTCTGGCTTAGGATTACTTTAAATATTCTGGATCTTTTGTGGTTCAATATGAATGTTAGGACTTTTTTACATTCTGTTTCTGTGATGAATGTAATTTGTATTTTGATAGCGGTCATATTTAATTTGTAGATTGTTTTAGGTAGTATGGTCATTTTGACAATATTAATGCTTCCAATCCAGGAAAATGGAATGTTTTTCTATTTTTTGCGTGTCCTCTTTACTTTCTTTCATCAGTATTTTATAGTTTACATTGTGGAGATCTTTCACTGACTTGGTTAAATTTATCTCAAGGTGGGTTTTTTTTTTTTTTGGTAGCTATTGTAAGTGGGATTGCTTTATTGATTTCTTTTTCTGCTAGATTGTTGTTCATGTATAAAATCACTACAGATTTTTGTATGTTGACTTTATGATGACTGAACATATTCTTTATGAAGTGTCTGAACATTTTTATTGGTCTGTTCATTTTTTGTTATTGAGTTATAGATGTTAGAATAGGACGTATTTCCTTAATAGGAATATATTTCCTAAATAGGATATATTTTCGTACTATCCATGGGAAATAAATATGTTAATATGACACAATGATGTATAATGATTAATTTTAATGTTGTGTCATTAGCTAATTTTCAAAACATACAATATTTTAAAAGTGCAGACCACTGTTGTCATAGACATTCTGTGGAGAAAGAATTTATCACACCCACACTTTGATTAAAATGTTCAGATTAATGTTGCCATGTACACACCAAGAGGGTACAAGAAAATTTATTACTGTCAATGATGAGGCTTTTCAAGAAGATCAGGACAGCTCACAACCATGTTCAAATTGCTTGAGAGCAGGGAAAGAATATTGGCTTGGGACTTTTATGATGTTTAAGGAGTGAGCTTGCAGTACAGGATTCCATGCTGGTGTAAATTTCCCAGTGGTGCCAAAGGAGGGAACACACAGGCTTTTTGTTCAGCCTGCTCAGAAGAAGGGCAGGCAGGGAAGAGCAAAAGGTAAGGTTTAAAAGCTGTCAGCACTCAAATGTCAAAAAAATAGAGTTAGATTATTATAATTTACTCCTCATATTTGATTATTGACAGAAACATTTCATGTTGCATTTATTTAAATTTAAATTTGCTTAAGTGAGCCATGACAGCACAACTTGAGACAGGTAAGAGAGAGAGAGAGAAATTCCAGTTTGAGAGCCCAGAGTTGTGCATTTTGAGAAGAAAAATGAATGCCTTGGTCACTATCAATGAAGCCTAGAACTCTGAAATAAATGAAGAGAGTTTTGGTGATGTCTTACGTTGTGACTTTAGTATGTGCAGGCACATATAACATCCTGATTCATATTTTGGGTATCTGTGAGGTAAGAGAATCCCAGACTTCTTTACCTAAAAGGGGATAACCGTGGATAAAGAATTGTTGCCATTAGCCAAACTAGATAGACAGAGCATGTAAAAATGTGCAAATGGGGATTATGGTTGGCCAGCATCTATTTCTAAGATAACTGCCTAAAGTTCAATCAATTGTGCTGACCTTGGGTCCCACTTTTATCAGGATGCTCTAGTTAAGGGATGGAAAGCAGCAACTCTCCATTGAGCTCTATCCTGTGTGATGCCACCTGTAAATTACAGCAACTTAATTTTCCTTTCCCTCAATTGATCCCAGAGGTCTCCCTAGGTAGCCAAGGAGACTTGGAGAGAAGTAACCTCCTCCTGCAATATGACATCTCTCAAGAAAAGTGGAGACCGCCTCCTCTTACAAGTGGGATATGCAAGAATGCACATTTTCTTCATCTTATAGCAAGGAGCAAGTAGCAAGGAGGCTTCAGACACAGTGCTGAGCTTGCCGATCACTGCTTCCATGATGAAAGGCACAGTAGGTAGCTGGGTATGAGGTGTCAGGGACCTAGGATCTGTAACAGCTTCTGTTTTCGTAAGTGTGCAGCATGTGACTAGGAATTGCCACTCTAATAACAAAATTGTGGGGCTGAAAGAAACAATTTCTGGCATCAGAAACCCATAGACAAAATACGGTGATAACTTTATGCAACAAAGACTCTGGGAGCCATGACAGATGGTTTCTAAATCTTCTACGGTAAAGGAGTATCTGTGGTCACTAGCAGGAGTGGCTGTTTGATTGCAATCTGTATAGATTCTAGCACCTATTGTTGAAGGGGATATCATTCAAGGCAGGCTTATTTGCAAATAACAGCATAAATAGACTTAAGCAAAGTTTGCAGATGAGGGATATTTTGCCTCTAGAACAACAAAAAAGGCCTAATTGATGTTTGGCTTATTTTAACAATGTGGGTGATGAGAGGGTCCATAGCTGTTTTTGACAGTATCAGGGATAAAGCAGCCCTCAGTTCACCAAATAATTTTCATAACTTTAAATATGGTGGTGGGCCTTACACTACGTGTGGGGCAATTGCCCATCTCTTTTTTTAGGTATCCTTTGTGAATATTATGTCCTGAATGTATGTATCAAACAAATCTCATAGAAGGAGGATGTCATCGGTATGAGTTTATGCCTGTGTTCCTGGAGAAAGTTGGATGTGGTTAAAATCCTGCTTGTAAAGATTGTATGCAATCTCAAAACTGCAGCGGTACTCCATGGGTAGGCAGGTAAAAGTTTATTTTGTTTCTTCATCTAATAGGATCTTGAAATAGGCACTGAAGAGAGTGTATCAGCCAAAACTATAACAACAAAACGTTAACCACTTGAAGATAGAGATGGAGTCAGTAGTTTCAATATACTAGTTGTGAGAGCCTATATGGGTCTGAACATGGATAACATTAAGTGGCATTAAGTTTGTGATAATCAGTTCTGAAGTGCAATTTATTCTTTCCATGTTTAAGAACACAATATTGGGCTGAAAATGGAGTAGAGGGGAATGACCACCCCTTCTCTGCATAGATCTTTTATAATGGGTGTCAATCCTTGATTGAATTTATATTAGGGCATATTAACTATTTTAACTGTAGAAGAACATGAGATCTCATTTTGTCAAGCCAATTTGCAAGTGCCAAAGTTTAAATTTAACTTTAATTTACTACTTATTGGGTCAAAGTGTCTTTATGCACACTATGGAATATTTAAGGACAATGGGTGTTATGACAATGGAGAATTTAGGCAAAGAAATATAATAGTGAAGGTTAGGTATATCTGTTTGTCCTTTGTTTTATGTTCAGTAACTTCCTTAAGATTATAGGAGTGCCATGTTTAAATCTAGTGGAATTCAAAGGTACAAATGTAATTTGAGGCCCAGAATTGATTAAAGACATGAAAACTTTCCAATTGTATTGCATTTCAGCAGATTCAAAGTTAAATCAGTACCTATGTTCTAGAGGTGCAAAAGCCAATCCGTACCTTTACATTTTTTAGCTGTATGTTATTTTAATAAATCTTGGATTTCCAATTGTGTCAAATTTGTTGTTTTTTTTCTTTCCTTTGTATAGTTACTGTTACTCTGCTCATATTTATAAAGTTTATTCCTCCAAATAGCCACAAATCAGTATCATCAGAGTTTATTACTTTGCTAATGAAAATGGCTGAATTAACCTCTTGGCTCTACCACATGGGTATCATGAGCACTTTTACATATAACGCTGAAAATCAGGATCTTTTGTGGTGACAGACATAGGTAACAGCAGAAACAACAAAGTTAGGTTTTTAGGGTCCTAGTGATCCATCTGCTTTTAGAAATGTGGGCCTCAGGAATCCAAACAGGACAGTTATTTTTTATTTTTATTTCTCAAAATTGTATTATTATTATTTTTTTACATTCTAAGATGTTGTGGCAGAGCAGTTGGAAGGGAGGAGGAGAGGAGAAAGGGGAAGGAAATGTGATGGAAGAAGGAGGAAAGAGGAGGGGTGGGATTGAGGCCTGTGGCACCCCTCTCATTTCCACAGTGGAGACCAGGGGGCTTCCAGCAGTGGCTTTGTCATTTCTGGGCTGGATGCAGATGTCAGGGGGGTGTGGCAAAAGCCCTCACCCCGCCGCCATCCCAGTTTGGAACCCAGGGCCCTTCTTGCTGTGTCTCAGTGGTCATCACTGGACTGATTGTGCGTGTTGGGGGTGTGTGACTGAGGCCCTAAGCCCCCACCCTCAGGACTGGTTGCAGGTGTCAGGGGGCATGGCTGAGGCCCCTAGTGATCCCCCTTAATGGCTTCGTAGCCCAGGGGACTTCCATTCCTTCTAGGTGTCATAGGTGTTCTTTGGTGAAATGAGACATTTACTAGTTAATATCAAACTGTGTCTCTGGTTGTGGGTACTTTGCTTTTTCTTCAGTTCTGTATTGGATTATTTGCTGTTCTCGCCTCTTAAACTCTGCGTTGGAAATAATTTGTTGTCCTTTTCTTACTTCTGAAATGGCAAAACTTCCTGTGGGGACCAGCACTTGAGCTCTGTGGTTGAGCTAAATTGCTGCTTTGCTGCTGATTCCCTGGAGAAGGCTTTTTGTGTAGCTCAGGTTTTAATAGTTGACTTTTTAGGTATTTCCAGGTCTAATGAGATCCAGTGCTCCTGGGTTATGTAGAAACTCTGGTCTGGGCCAGAGTCTTTTCATCAGATTGCTCTCTATGCAATTCTATATTCCTGACCAGTCTCCTCTGAGTGGTCCTGCGCTGTTTGATGGGCAGATCAGCTGTCCTTGCTGTGCCCCAATGTTCCCGTGGTGGGCCCATCTCCCCCAATGCCTGTGTGCTCTTCGTGGCTTCTCCTGCTTTCATGCACTCTGTAGGTCTCTCCTCCTCTTCCCCTGAGTTCTAGCAGCCCCAGTTTGGCTGCTGTTGCTTATTTATAGTTGTAAATTGGTTAATTTGTGGGAGAGAGTGATGCTGGTGACTGTCTATTCCACCATCTTGACCAGAAGTCTCCCAAATAGGACTGTTTTTGCTGTACATAAGCAATCACCTTATGGGTCCATAAATTACACACAGTATGCATCTTTTACCTGAGTGCTCTCTAAAATGGGAGCCATAATTATGGTGAGATTCACAAGTAATGAATACAGCGTTAGAGTTGGTTCCCTGAGCCTAATGTTGGTCAGGACTCATGCTGGAATTGCGACAAAAAATTCCATTAATATACAGACAGGTCTAGGTGAAGGCACATGACCTAGAGACTCCTGTAGGACAAACTCAATCCTTCCTATATTTCCATCCTTAAATTCCATTTATCAAAACTTATGACTTAGGGGGCTTAAATCTATAACAGAGGCTGTACAGAATTCAGCAAATACAGCACAAGGCAGCACAGCTCAAAGTGCAAGCTTGCCAGCAAGAAACAGCTCAAAGCACATGCTCTACAGCAGAAAACAGAGCCAATTAGCAAGCCCAACAAGAGAAGATCACCAGTGGTGGGGGTCATTACTGTATACCCTGAATGTTGTGCTAATTGTTGCAGCCACTATTAATAAATAGGATATAGCACTACTCAGAATTCAGTTTGGATATTGACACAGATAATGTCACACACACCAAAAGGGCATGAAAAAGTGTATTACTCATATTCTGAGGTTTTCAGGAGAGAGCAGGGTGGTTCACAAGCAGGTCCAAAAATTTCTTGGGAGAATAGAGGAAGAAGACTGGCTTGAGTTTTTTAATCATGGTTAGAGGATGGGGACAGAGTAGGGATTCCTACGCGGGAAGGGGCTTGTATTATTTGAGCCCCCTACCAGTGCCAAACAAGAGAGCACCCAGACTTCTTTAGCTTTCCCAGACATGGAAAAGAAGTGAAAGGGAGGGAGATTATTAAAATTTGCTGGCAGTTAAACATCAAAAAATGTAGTCAGACTATATATGGTAACTGTGCCTGGAAAATAGATACTGCTGAAGTCATAGGAAGCACCCAGAGTTACCAGAGATTTTTATTATTTATTAGATTTTCTTAAGAAATATAATTTATTCTGAAGAGTAACATTACACTATAGCAAAGGAATCAAATTGCTGCATTCTTGTGATACAAGAAAGCAAATAAATGTACTGTTATAATATTATCAATATATGTATATACCTCATGTTTTTATCAAAATTAAATCTATCTTATAGATCTACATATACAAATACAATCACATAGGATTATTATTTACATTGAAATTTATTTCAGTCTCTGTGCTCTTTGAAATTTTATATCAAAGTGAATTTAGTTATTATCTAATTAATTAGCATTTTTGCCAACACTTTTCAGGAGTGTTTAAGTGATTTACTTAGTATTACAAAAACAGAAAATAGAATGTAAAATTCTCAGTGTATTGCTCTTCTAATGCTATGTCCTGCAGAGTGAAAATAACATTACCTCACTAGCACAGTCAATTCTTTCATTTTTATGATGAATATGATAAGGTGCACCTATGTAACTTGCATAAATACCAGAAAAAATAATTTTACAGTGATACTTTAGTGAAGGAATTAATTATTAAAATGCATATAACTTTTTTATCCATTCATGATATAGATATAGAAAGAAAAAACTATACTAAACATATTTAAGAGAATTTAACATGCCCACATAGGTATAAAACTTACTAGCTCATTTTAATCAGCAATAATAATCATTTTACCTTGTAATACATGTGTTCTTGTTCTAAAGTATTCAATATTAAATTAAATTATTCATTCAATTCCTCTAAGCATACAATGACATATTGCCTAACTTAATATTAGCCTTTTTATTAGTTCAATAAAATAGTTCAATATCTTAATGTGCTCAATTAAGAAGCAGTTGCATTCATTCACAAAGGTACATTAAGTTTTACTGTGAATTCAAACCCCACTTGAACTTCCAACCACAAAACATAAAAGTAAAATCCACAGACATACAGTGCATATTTCATAGCAATTAAATATTCTTATTGTATTCCAATCTGCTGATGAAATACACTAGAAAAATAATGAAACCCAAACTGTGTTGGTTAAGTGAACTTTGTATTTTCTGGGCTTAGGGCATTTTCGTATTTAAGAACAGAACAGCTTCTTTTCTAATTGTAATTTTCACTGTAATTCAAAGTGATAATTTGCACTTGTTATTTTACATCTTATAAAACTGTGCCGTCCTTCATGCTAGTCACCAACTCCATGTGGTCATTAAAATTTAAAGTTTAACTTACTAAAATGTTTGAAAGTTAGTGCTTCAGTCACAGTAGCCATGTTTTAAGGGCTAGTCATAAGTGGTTAGTGACCATCATATTTCACAGAGCAGAAATTAGAATATTACCATCATTGCAGAAAGTGTCATTAGACATCAATGATGTAAGGTATGTGAGGTGAAAAATGAGGGCAGTGCATTTTAGTTGCAGAACAGGAAAACAATTGCCAGATATTCAAATATTTAGTTTATAGATTAAATAGTTCTTCAATGTTTACCCTAAAACTGTTAAAAAATATATCATATAGTCTTTGCAGTTTTACACATTCTAATAGTATTTTGGATGTTATATTGATTGATCATATTTCATTAAGAAAATTCAAAAACAAGTTGCAAATATTTTGTTTATGCTTAACTACATATAAATCCCAGGCTACCCTACATTTTCAGAAAAAAAATTATCACTCTTACCTGTTTTACTTAGTTATAGACACATTGTGTAAATAAAGGATCAATACAGATTTTTCCTTTATAATTCTAATAAAATAATTTTCTATCAAAAATTGATTTCTATTAATCCCCATATAAACTATGAACATTTTTCTGACTATAAAATAACATCATATTAGGAAACATTAACATTTATGTTAAAATACTTTATGTATAATCTCATTTTATCCATTCATATATCCTTGGAGGTATGCTTATTGAAAGCAATGGACTATAAATCTGTTCTGCTTAAGAGCATTAGTTCCTGGTCTTAGTATGTGATTTGCTATTTCTCTTCAAGAATGCACTAAAAGTCAAAAGCAGCAATTTTAACATTCTGTTCCAAAAGCAAGAGGGATTACTAGTTTTATTTGAAAGGATAAAAGGTTCCAAGAGGATTATTATACCTGTTAGTGAGAGATAAATCCCAGATGTGGCTGAATGGAACTTTGAATATTCTTTCATCTTTCACTAAGTACTTTGTGAGATCTGACATGAGACATCTGAATTGCAGAAAAGAAAGCAAAATTGAGGGCTAATACTATGTTGTTGTGGCAATAGACAGATACATAGTTCTAGAACCAAAACCAGTATTGTAAGGCAGGTCTGTTGTTATATTTTCTACAAAACTAGAGACATCTTGGTTTCATTTTTTCCAGAAGTCCTGAAACAAAGACTAAACTACAGGTATAGTTTTGAAAAGTGATTTAGGATGCCCAGGTGAGAGTGGAAAAAAGAATCAGAGGGAAGAGGGAATAGTCAATAAAGTCTGATTTTATGAGTGGTTTAATGAGCTAGGACATTAAAGGTCAATCATCAT
This sequence comes from Cynocephalus volans, assembly GCF_027409185.1. NCBI lineage: Eukaryota > Metazoa > Chordata > Mammalia > Dermoptera > Cynocephalidae > Cynocephalus > Cynocephalus volans. The sequence goes on along the minus strand of NC_084461.1, from coordinate 26,821,499 downwards.
GTGAATACCAAAGAAATTGTACAAAATGCACCTCAGAATTGTTCTAACAAAAGATGAGGAGGCATGGATGTTTACCCTCTGGATTTCATCGCTCACTTTTGGGTATTGACTCTGGCAACATTAGATTTCAGGCATTTCAGGGCTATCCAACTGGTGCACCTAGCTAGCGCCCAGGATGCTGTAGTAAGCCCTCCATCAAAGAAGCTGAAGCAGAAAGACACAGGTACCTGAAATGGAAAGCTCCAGTATTCATGGACAATATCTTCTACAGCTTCCACTGGACTCAGAGGTGGCTGACACAACACTGGTAGTGTATCTACATCAACTTCCACAGTCCTCTCATTGCACCATTCAAATCTGCTTGTGTTCTGCACTGAGTCCTCTGGATGATGAAGGCTTTGAAGCCATGACTAGCTGTCATCTCTAAAAGTGATGGAAAACTGGAGGTTAAGTTTACAAGATAGAATCCCTGTGCAGCTATTTTCAAGGCTATAGTTATTATTTATCTCCTTTCTCCATCAACCTCACCTTTAGCTAGCACTTTAATTGGTTGATTTTTGTCACTATATTTGGAAGCAGTGAAGTAGCGCAGTGAATCCTCTGAGTTCCAGACGCAGCATAATCTGTTTAAGATGCCATAGATAATACCATTGTGACTGGACATTTGCTAGGACAGCTTTGGAATAAATTCCGAATGACACGGCTTTTCATCATTACCTCAACATTCACATACTCAACTGGAGGCAACTGGTTAGATATACCTAGGTCAGTAATCAAGATCTATCTTGTCAGAGTGTGTGTGAAAGTGGTAATTAACCTCTCCTACTATCTACTCTTGTACTATAAATTTTAAGAAATAGTATCCTCTACCACGTGAAACAGAAGTGGAATTCAGTTTCTGGGAAAACAATTAATTAAATATTTTTTAGTGCACAAGACACTGCAATTGGCACAAAATGCATTTATTCACTCTAACTTTGTAGGCTTTTGAGTTTTTTTGTTTTTTGGGGTTTTTTTTGGCTTTTTTTGGCTATTTAGGAATAGGGCTGATAGGAACATAATTTTTCAAATCTTTTGTTGTAAATAAGCTTTCAGATAAGTTCAGAGAGAAGTGACAGTCAGAGAGAATGGTGCTGCAGAATTACTTATTGAATCAATCTGGGCCCAATCAAGAGAAAGAAATCACAGCGACTTGAACAGAGATAGTTTAATATAAGTAATTATTAACATAACAGAAGGCTAAAGTAATGAGAGAATGGCTAGTAATAAGTAAGGTAGACTCTGAAGAATTTAAGAACAGCAGAGATAAGGAGCAGCCTCTACTCCATTGAAAAGCCGCATCTCTAGGGATGAGACTCAGAGCTTTTGGAGAGGGCACATCTGTGGCTCTCAGATGGCAAAGAAGTTGCCCTGGTAGTGTTATGCTGATGGAACTTTCTTAACATTTTTTCCTCTGGAACTTTCCTGAAACCTATGCTCAAGTGAACCAAGGAAAGCTCTTCACAAGAGGCTTCTCTTGAGGCACTCCGCTCTAAAATTGCCCAAATTGGGGTGCCAGAGGAGCTGCTGGCTACTTACCTTTGATGGCTGCCATACACTGCAGGAGCCAAGCTCTGGAGAAAACATGGGTACTACGGGAGCTGGCTGTAGGCACTCTGCTGCAAAACTGGTCACATGAGGACCCCAGAGGCTGGCGCCTGGATACTACAGACCATAATACCTTGCTAACGCCCAGGCCTGGCGAAGCTGTGGGCACTGCAGAAGCCAGGTACATGAGGAAGCCTAGATGCAGCAGAAACTTGCCAAGTGAGAACATCAGAACCAGGAAGCAGAATTCTATTTGTTCTTCTGGGCTTCGATATCTCACTCTCACCCTCTACTGATATAGCTTCATTGTCAGCTGGCAAAAGAAAAACATTGAAAAGGCCCATATCTCTTTTAACAGAATAGTCAAATAAATAAATAAATAAATAAATTTAGGAGTCAGAGGCAATAAATTGATAAATAGTACACTTATCCATATAAAGAGTGAAATGAGATGCTTTTATCTGTTTTTGAGCTATTTTATATTAACATAGGATAGATATCACAGATACGGTCCTTCCAAAAGACTAAAGCTTTTAATGCATTGTAAAAGTCGAGACTAATTCTATGCATTTAAAATGAGAAAAAAAAAAATACTTACAAGAAACGAAATGGAATATCTTTTTCAAATAGAACAATGGTGGCATTTAATTTTAAGAATGTATTAATGAATTGCATATAAAGATACACTCCTACTGATTTTAGAATTGTACAAGTGAAGGCAATTTGCTATATAACTTCAAGAACTGCATCAGTATAATCATTACATTGTTAGTTCTTGACAGAAGTTTTATGTTTGATAAGATTGATATATTTTGACACCCTTCAAACATTTTAAGGCATTTACTAAATATAATGTGGCAAAGGGTACTTCTCACAATTATTCCTGCGTTAAATCAGGAACACTGAATCTCATCCAATCAGATTAGATTCCTGAAGGCTACTAAGACCAATTGTTAGAAAATCCAATGTATCTGTAGGCATGATTAAACCAAATAATCTCTAACAGCAGAGAGAACTGACAAACATTTGTATGGGTGGGATACATTTCTTTTTGGTACATATAAAGGATAATAAGTTGAAAATTAGTATATATTGGTACTGAAGTTCATGATCATTTTGTAAATTGGTCTAGGCTTTTAAATCACTTCATACTTTAAAATTGGACACATACCAAACACAGTATTATTTTATGTTTATCAAACACATGCCAATTCTACTGTATCCTCAGAAATTTTATTGCAGTCATTTACATTTTTCATTAAGACCTACGTAATTTTAAAATGACCTTTGGCATTCATCCTAATTTATCGCATGCCACAGAATGCTACATAATTATTTTTCAAGAAATAAAATTAGTGGAAAAAAAGGTATTAAATTATATTTTTATAGATTTTCACATTAAATTATAGACTCATATAGGTGGGGGAGAACTTACATGCAGTCTAAAATAACTTTCTTGGTAGCTTTCTCAACAGAACAAATCTAACCTTTGACTTCAATAATTACCTTAGCCTGAAAATGCTCTAAATTATACAAATTATTTTTCATGTTTTCTAACAAATTAAAATAATACTGTGATATGACTACAGTGAACATGTAACTGATTGTTTTAATTTTTATAGTGAATGGAAACATTGTTATTCATTTACTCATGATACTGTGATAAATATCAGCCTCTCAGGTCACAGAGAAAAATAGAGAAAGGTGGAGATTAGATCTGGAGGACAAAACAGAGAATATTCAACATACATGCTAAAACAGGGCATCCTGTTTACAAAAAAATTAAAAATGAAAAAAGGCTAGATTTACTTCTCCTGATTCATATTTATAGCCTATAATAATTTCTCAACTCAAAATATTGAGGATATGTATATATTTTTCAGTATTTTAGGTTGGCATGTAAAAGTAACTCCTCTGAATATTTGCTTAGCTACTTTTATTTTCTCTTATAATTCATCACAGGTTTTTGTTAGTTTGTTTGCTTGTTTGTTTTCAGTAGCTGCAGCAGTAAGATTTGATCTGGAAGAAAAGTAGGCAGATGAAAATAGGGTAAAAGATGAAAGTTAAATAAATAGACAATTTCCCAAGCTGTGGATGAGGAAAGGAAAACTGACAACACCAGCAACACCAGTGAGTAGAGGGAGATGAAGAAGGGGACACATAACCTGAAGATGGTAATTGAACAGTAAGGGCCATCTGACAAGAGATATCATTTCCAGTTGAGGGACAGAGCAATAGGTAAGGAAAAGTCCCTGGTATCACCTGCCCTGGCTTCCCTCTCCCCCTGGTTCTTCCAATGAACCGAACGTACTGAGAGTCAGCGGGCAGAAAGCTCATGGACACCTTTCATAAAGACCAGTGTCCCAGGTCACATGAAGAATGAAAAAGGATGAGGAGGGGAGCTAGAAGGATAAACAGAAAATATCCTGCACACAAGAATGATATGCATTGTAATTCCTATTTTTTTATTTTAGAGTTCCTTTTAATAGGAACATATTCCAATCTGGTCATTTAAAAAAATATATATATATCATAATTTTCCAGAGAAAGAGTGCTGCTAGGGAGACTAATAATACTTTCACATTAGACCATGACAAAAACATATGCTTCCGAATGTAGAAGCGAGAGAAGTCTGATAGATTGTTGCAGAAACAGTAGAAGTTGGAGACAAAGAAAAAAATCTAAAATTAAAGAAGCTACCCAAATTTATTTTAATAAATACCCATTATTATGACAGGTAATTTCAAGTCATGTCTCTTGTTAAAATTTGATGGACACTCAAAGTTATCTGAGTTAGTTTCAAGGATGTTTCAGAATGAAATTTTAGACCTTGACAAAGTTAAATAACCTCTAACTTCTAGCCAAAGAAAATGTCTTCTTAAAACTGTGTGAAAATCTTGTGTCATATTTGTACTCTAAAAATTGTTTTTTTTATTTTTCTAAAGAAATAATTTTAAAAGGTTTATTTAATTAATACTTTTCTTTGAAGAATAGTTTCTTTATCAATGAGGAACTTTTTATTCATCTTATTTTAGAAGCAATATTAGAATACACTTCAAACTTATTAATAAAATGTAAAGAGAACAAAGCAGAAAGCCATGTTACATTTATATGAAGTAAAGATAAACATTACAAAAATAATACCTTTATCACATTATTTTTTCACAAAAGCACTAGTCTCATAAAAATATTACCAGTACTTGCAAGCTAGTTAAGTCTTAAACGAGAATGAGGCAGTGAATACTTTATTTCATTACATTATATTCGCTCTATTATTGAATTAACATATGTATTTATACATGTATTTACATATTTTACACAGAATTTTAAGACATATATATATATTTGTGTATGTTTATATATATATTTGCATATCCCGTTGAAATAAACCACTTGACACTATGGTCCTGGGAGTAGTTAATTATTTTATCAGCACAATTTAAAATTCAAAATTATTTGGCACCCTGTAATGAAAAATATCAACAAATATATTGGTAATAGAATGATATTTTAACATCTAAATTCTTTCAAAAATGTACAAATACATTTTAATTATATCTGTATAAAGAAAAATAAATGGTAAAAATAATCTTAACACATACTTTCTCCACAAGTAACAATATTACATTTAAAAAATAATTATAGTTTAGTCTGGGTAATCTTTTATAATTCAAGCATTCTGATTTAACACTTTAAGTTCCCACTAATGTCAAAATTAAATATTTATATTTTAAAACATCAGGAATGATAAAATATTAAAATGAATGTGGTTGCAGAACATTTACCTGGCCTCAGCTTCATTCATCTGACCTGTAATAAAACTAGTACCTACGAATGAGACAAAGCAGAACCATAACTGAAATATCAACAGAATAATGTAATATGTTTATTTTTTTTCAAAAATGGAAAAAAGTAGAAATCAGTGTATTTTTTAAAAATGTTATAACTTAGGCTTCTAACATTCTATTAAATGGAGTGCAAGGATTTATTAAATTGAATGCTCTCATTCACTTAAGTTTATTTTAGAAAAAATAAAATGTGTAAAAAGTTCTTTGAAAACACTACATACTGGGAAATTAATAAATTATGGACAATTTGATACAACATTCAAAAGTAAGTAAATTGAAAATTTATGTCTTTGAATACATATCACATTAAATGTCTGAACTAGCACCTGCTTGATAGATTCTCTCCAGATTTAGCTGCTTAATTGTAGCCTGTTTCCTGCTCAGATATGAAAATAGCCACATGTACACAAATGCAAATGCATTCAGAAACATTTACATTAAGTTGTAAAGACACACACACGAATACTTATTATTTAGTAAAAAATAAGTACATAAGTAAATAAGAACAAGTAAATGAAAAACGAATAAAATCAAGCAATGTTAATACCATTTAGTTAAATATTCTATTTTCTGAACCAAACATAAACTCTATGGTAATTTTATACCACATTACTATTTGAATAATGTTTAAATTACACACATTTTTATGAATCTGTAAGGAAAAGAATATTTTAAACAAAATTCCTATCCTAGCAAATTATCATAAGTGACTTATCTCATTTCTGTGTTTTTTAACTCGGAACAAATAGTAGCAATCCTACTGATTTTCGGCAGTGAAAGTTGAATTGTCACACTAAGTGACATAATGATTCTAAACAGTCTCAGATTAATTTAGGTCAGGTCTTGTCACAGATAAATTCAGATTAGGTCTTGTTTTGCTGCAAAATGAGTTATGAAAAGGGGTTTGGTTTTCAGATTTGTTTCAGGTTTGTTTGGAACTGCAGATTTAGTGTTTAGAATTGTTTTGATTTCAGAACTGTAGAAAAAGGATTACAAAATCACTCATAATTTATCTAAAAGCTAAAGTTGTCCTCATTAAATGGGTGAGGAAACTACCAGAGATAGGTTAGCTAAGTTGCCCAAGTTAACACAGTAAAATGATGAAGTCAGGATTCTAACAAAGCAGTAGTTTTTGGTAGCAAAATTCAACCACATGGTTGTGCTGCTTTCATAAGATTATTGTGAGGATTTTGTGGAATCATCCATCCAAATTTCTTATAGTCACCGTTACATGGAAAGTTCTCGATAATTGTACCTTTTCTTTTCTCCCTCCTCTGCTCTTTTTGTCTTCTCTCTTTGCTGCCCAGATCACCACCATCTGTATTCTTTAAATTAGTTCTCCAGAAACATGACCTACACTTTATCACTTTGTTGTGGCCACACTTAAACATTTTTACAGTCTCATTCTGGAAATCACATTAGACATGTGCTTTCTGTGACGTTGCATTCGCTAAATTCCACTTACTGACATTTCAGTCACTGGATCACTGTCCTAGTGTTCCACGAACTTCTAAATATAAATGCAACCAGTAGTCTCAATTTACAAAACGATGCTGGAAAAGTGAAGAAAAAGAAGACAAGAAAACAAACCAAGTAAAAATTTTTGGCTGTCTGGATGAGGCGGCAATGATTAGAAACAGAATTGTTCATCAGTGAACAGTGTCCATATTTCATAAAAATTATTCTGGGCCTTCTCTGGTCTTCTGACTAAAATGTCTAAGAATCTCAGAGAACTGAGAGATACATGTGTATATTTTTATTACGTGAAACACAAATTTCAGTTATAACATAACTATGGCCAAAACGTAAAATTTAGAAAACTTCAAGATTTAACTTAAGGTTACTAGAGATGGGGGGAGGCAAGGAGGAGCTTTGGGGAGGGACATGTCTGGTAAAGGGCATAAAGAAAAATCATGATTTGTAGTAATGAATATGTTAATAATAATAAAAATAAATTAATTAAAAAAAGAAAACTTCAAGGTTTAAAATCACCCATAATTAATCTACAAGCTATTAAATTTGAATGTGTTTCTTTAGTTTTGTTTGTATTTTCAATAGTATATTTTTAAAAGTAATTGCAAATATGTTCATAAATTGTCTCAAAGCGAAAATGGATTTTAAGTAAGTTTTTCTTGGGATGGCTGGTTAGCCCAGTTGTTTAGAGCACGGTGTTAACAACATCAAGGTCAAGTGTTTGAATCCCTGTACTGGCCAGCCCCCCCAAAATAAAAATAAAGTAATTTTTTTCTATAGCTAATATCTCTTATTGATTTGAATTTTTGATAAAAATATGTCAACTCTAATCCATTAACATTGTTTAATTAATAACTAATTTATATCTGTTATTAAAACGTACAGTATTTCTTTTATTTTAGCCAGAGACTTACAAGCTATTAAAATCCATAACAAGCTACAGTGTTTCACCAATTTTATTATTTATTTATTTATTTTATTATTTATTTATTATTTATTTTTATTTTCTCATTGTAATTTTGTATGTTTATGGGATATAATCTAAAATTCTCACCTTTACTTACTTACCTACTTACTTACTTACAAATATTCATGAGATACAAAACTGATTGACCCCAATTTTAGATTGAGCATAATATAGAAATCCTGATCAATAATGTTTGTACTTAAAAGCATCATATTTTCACTTCTTGATTTCAGCTGGACACTTCTTGTACGTTGTAAGTGTGCTATTCTAAACCATTTCTGATGTTAGTCATTAGGAAACATTTATCTGAAAATGAGACAGTATCAAGAAAAAAAATTAATAATGACAGATAATAAATGATAAAGGTATAATAAAATAAAACTTGTTTTGGACATGATCTTTCACTTAAACCAGACTCAGAAGGTACTCTCTGTATAATTCCATTTATTTGACATTCTTGAAAAATAAAACTATGGCTTCAGAAAATAAATCAATAGTTCCTAATGACTGGATGTAGGGAAAGGGGTTGCCTACGACGGGGAAAGAGGGGCTTTTGGAAAAATAATCTATATTTGAATTGTGATAGTAGTTACATGAATGTATGCATTTGTCAACACTCACAAGACTATACATTAAAATGGGTGAATTTTTATTGTATGTGAATTAAACTTTAATTGAAATATAAAAAATCTTATAAATTGCTTAGAAAAAAATATGCTTTACGTGTAGTAGTTTTAGGAGTATTTTAAAATTATTATTTTCGAATATCAAAAATAGAATCCATAACACAGTTAAAATTGGAATGACTAGTTTATTGATCCCCTGATATCCTGAACATTGAGACTCGGCGATTGTTATAATTTTCATATTACAGTTTTAGCCATCTAACAATCTATCTTCTGAACCATTTTAAAATAAGTTGCAAACGTAATGGCACTTTACCCCAACCTCTCCCACATAATCACATAAGCATAAGGATGTCCTCCTACATAAGCACAAAAACATTATTGCTCCCAATATTATTGAACACCCATATCATATTTAATTTTCACCAATTTAAAAAATATGTATATTTTATTTTTATAATATTGCTATCCTGCCAAGATTCATGCACTGTATATTTTTTGTTATGGCATGGTATTTTATTTTAATATACTCTACTGTTTCCATTCATTTTTTTCAATGATTTTTTTTTTTTTTTTGATAGCCAGACCTTATCAAGTTTGCCAAAGTTTGGCTTCTTTCTAAACTGGAAGTTATGTCTAAATGCTAGATTACACAAAAATTAAACATTTCAGCCTGGTTTTTTTTGGAGGTGATGTGGTATGTTCATATTGCAGCACCTCAGCAGTCATATACTCATAATGTCCTATTAGCTAGCATTTAATGATTAAAAATTTTGCATGTTTGGTTACTTTGATTCCTGCCAGATCTCTCCTTTAAAAAGTGTGATTGTCTCTTACAAAGGTAAATAATCTATGTGGTGATACTTTGCCGTCTTGTAAATATTCTGTTAACCAACAACATTTTATGTAATATTTTAACATACATCAGTGACTGTCACTTGAATCAAGTAATTCATCATGGTTACAAATTCATAATTTTCTACATTTTACTATTTTCTACATTTACTAGCTGACATATTTGATTTACTCATAACTTTATTTACTCAATTATAGTTTCATTCAAATTTTGCAGAAAAAAACAATAGGACCCAGTGCTTAATTCTTTCCTTTTCAATTACAAGTTTTCAAAGTGAGGAGTTGGGTTCACTTACACTTATGGTATTTAAATTTCTCTCTCTCTCTCTCTCTCTCTCTCTCTCTCTCTCTCTCTCTCTCTCTCTCTCTCTCTCTCTCTCTCTCTCTCTCTCTCTCTTTCTCTCTCTCAATCTCTCTCTCTCTCTCACCCGCCCCCTCTTTCTTTCTCTCTCTCATCTCTATGGACTCATGGATTCTAGTTATTTAACACTTTGTAGTTATAGTTTTCATTGTACTGATAGGGCAAATATGATCAGCGGGCATCTCGTTAAGTTAGTTCCTGTACTCTTTTGACATGGTTCCAATATTCTTTGCCTATTTACGTGTGCTCTGGCACAATACGTGGAAGGCTTACCTTATATTTCCCCTTTTTCGGTAATGGAATCAAATATTTACCGAGGGTCTCAATTCATGTTAAATGGAATAATACATAGACATTTCTTTCCAGTTAAATTTTCCTTTAAATGGTAAGCACTTACATGTAAAAAATCAAGACTATTTTAAAAAGCTATACTCAGAGAAGTATCACCCCTTTTTCTAGTCCCTCCACACTTTTCTCCCCTTATATGAAATCAATATTTATGATTTGTGCTTGATTTTCATTATTCTTTTTGCTATATCCCTTTGGAAAATATGTGTCTTTAAGAGTGCATACTGTTTAACTGTATACATTTTTATGTACCTTGTTTTTTTTACGTGACAGTATATTCTAGACATCACTTCCTACGAGTATAAAGACATCCTCCTCATTTTTAATGTCTACTTACTACCGAATTTGAGTACATAAACTAATTTAATGAATGGATTCTATATTTAGAGACAATTGGTTATTTCCAGTTTTTTGCTATTATCAACAGTGCCACAATGGACATAATAAAGTTTCATATTTGTTAAGAAGTATGTTCAAGGTCAATTGCCAGTGATATGAACACTGCGTTAAAGGCTAAATGAATAAATCGTTTCGTTAGAAATCCCCTCTGTAGGGATTGTATGTTTTTCCACTTCCATGAGCAAGAGATAAGAATGTCTATTACTTTCAGATTTACTAACAGAGTGGTGTCAGATTTTTATGTTATTTTTAAATATCATAGAAAAGAAATGAGAAGTGAGTGAATTTTTAATTTGTAATTCTAGAAGGCTTCCTATGTGATTCTAAGAGGAATCACTGTCATTTGGCTTTCATATATGGGCAACTATCTCTTCCACTATTTTCCTCATTTTTCTTTTGGATTTTACAGTTCATTTCTTAGAGCTCATTCTATTTTAGAAAGATTGGCTCACTGACATAAAAGTTTGAATGTTTTCATCATTTTTTTTTTCACTTTTTATTTTGCTTATGATTTTTTTCCCACCATACACAGCTATTGGGGCTATGTTTAAATCGGTGACATATCACATTTTTTCCATTATTATATCTAGAAGTATAAGCTTCTGATATTCCAGCATGGGGAACTCAAAATGACCAGATAGCAGAAATAACTTCAGTATTTTACCTTCTGTTACAAGTACTCCCATGACCACCATGCTACTAGAAATAGTATGACTCATCCTTCCACACCAGAAATTGTGAGAACAGGGAGATGTTCACTTCCGCTTCTACCTTCTTCTTCCTGAAGCCATCTTTTCTATCTATCAGAGGCACAGTACCTGAGAAAGGCCATGAGTATATAGTTTTCCTACAACTTGAAGGGCAGCATCCTAATCCTGCCAGGTATCACTTCCCAGCTGCTGCCTAAGCAACGATTTCAGTGTTCCATTAGATTGGCCGCTTCCTGATGATCTGATATATGCTAGGACTAGTGGATCCTGTGGCCATGTGCTCATTATTGCATCCTTCATTATGCAGTTAAGCAGTGGGAACTTTGGGCCAAGACTGATGATAAGTTTGTGAATTATTGGTTGCCACCAATCTATAAAACACCGATTCCTGTTAGCACTCCCCATATTAAATATCAGAAATACATTTCCTGTGTCTCGAAACACAAGTCATTTGGAATGATATTGAAGGAACTACTAGCTAATAGAATCAACTGACACATTGCTCTCAATACAGCATTAATGTGTCTAACTGGAGTGTTTGCTCACCAATAATGCATATTAAGTTTAAAAGACACTCTGAGAGATGGTAATTTAAGACCTGGGAATTACCCTAGTGGTAGTTCTTTCAAGTTCAATGAGATCCTGGTAGAAGAGGCATTTTTGGCCAGGAGTTATTTTTTAAGTTCCTCTTCTTGTATATCTAGTCAAAAACAAAATATTTAAAATTTAACTGAGTCAAACAAGTACTTATAAAAATTACTCTGAGACTTTATTCCAGAAATAAAAATTCTAGAAATAGAGTTTCCTCTCCTTCTCTGTGTTTTCTCTTGTGGCAAGGCTGCATTTGAGTAATGAGAGGACAGCACTGGTGTTCATGTGGCCATGGGGAGAAATGTGCGCTTCAAGTTGAATGGTTCACTGTGGTGATGGAGACATTATTACAGTATTTTATTATGAATAAAAGTGCAGTTAAAATTGGGTTCAAGATATCATATAAAGAAGATTTTTCTCTAATACATCAAAAACTAATTGTAAATCATTTAATCTAGGTTATAATTAAGTGTTCATTACAAAGAAGTGAAAATTACAGTAGCTATGCCCTGTAATTATTAGATTTTGAGATAAATGATAATTATGATTTTTTAAATTTGCAATGGATATTGGAAGAAGACAGTCTTAGAACAGTGCACAGAAAAGAAATACACACTTAGAATTAAAGATATCTAGACTAGCTGTTTCACTTGGATCTTAAATTCAGGATTCTCATTTGAATTTTCTTACCTCACAATCCTATGTGTGCCTTTACCTGTTATATATTAATTTAGAGAACAGAAAAAAAAAAAATAGGCTTAGAAATGTTCAGTAACTTGACAAGTTTCCCCAGTAGTATAACATGGGACTGGTGCTATTAAGAGAGATACTTGCCTTAGTGAATCTGATTCCATGTTTGTGTGTTTGATATCAAGTTTTACTCTTGCTTAAAGCTCAGGGTTTCTAACCTGTTTTTCTCCCAAGCATATAATTCTTTTTGCAAGCCTAAAACCCCTTCATAAGTTGTAACTTCCTCTGTATCATTTTCTTCTTCTTTTTCTTTTTCTAAGAATGCTTATATCTTTGCCTATTTTTTTTTTGCTCTCACTTTACACTTTGCACATATCAGATTTTCCCAATTTTGTGTTATGTTTCATCCCAGCTGACAATTAGAAATTGATAAACTGAGTCCCCAAAATCGCCATCCTCATTTTAACTATTCAGATTAATTCTTGACCTTTTTCTATTCTGCTGTCCATCTCAGGAAGCTGACCTGCGTGTAAGAAGGATATCAATGGTTTCCCTTGACTTCTGCTTCTGACAAAGTGTTGCCAAAAGGGAGATGAATATTAGCTGGAAAGAAAAGTGAGACAAGGATGTTATCTCCTTCCCTCCTGCCTGCAGAGTTATTGGGGCTGGCTGTGTTCCAGGATGGTAGTCGCAGCTCTCCTCAAGGAGGTCATACTACTGACACTTTACTTTTCAATTGCAATAACTAACTACTTTTGCCATATCTGTGGTCTTTGGGGGCTTAGATACCTGAAACCTGTTATCATACTGTGGGGCCTGCATTACCTTTTACTATTTTCTAACAGCCGCTCCTAATTGTGTAAATGGTCCTTTTTGACTAACCATCCTTTAATTATCCTAAAATGTGTGCGCTGTCTGTTGCGGCTGGGACCGTGACTCGTGTACATATTCAACAATTTGGCCAAAGTAATGCAAAAATCATTATAAATAGTATGATGATTCTCAATTTAAATTATCAGTAAGTTGTTAAAGCCTATACTATGCCAAATGAACAAATACATAATTGTTTCTTGTATGAGAGAGAATTTATTAATGTTACAAGAATATTGAATAGAAAAATTAGCTGAATTGAACATAGAATTTATTTGAAAAATTGAATAAAATACTTAGTTATCCAGGCAAAGTGTATTAATATTAATTAGACATATTCACATACCTACAGTTTTCCTTGACTCTGTCCTTGCTTTTCTCATAAGCAGTTCCTAAGCTGTGATCCTAAGTATGTGTAGCACGTGGAAGCGAGAGAAGATTTATCAGAAATCAATTTATGTACATAATTACTTGAAAATTGAAAAGATAAATAAAAGATTTCTACTGGCACAATGAAGCTCCCACTCTTTTGAAACCATTTTACAAGGATTCCTTAAAACTACTTTTAACTAACATCAGATGATTTATGATATTTTAATAATAACTATAAACATAAAAGAATACCAAATTAACATTTGCCAGAAAGTAAATCAGTAAATCTATGTGTAATTTATTGTTTTATTTGTGTTAATTGCATTTACAAGAGTTAAATGTAAATGGGCTACTTGGGGACAACTAAAGAGAACTGATGCACTCTTCCTGCTTTACCTGAAGCACAACTGTAAGCCCCTCTGACTGGCACGTTGATTTCCTCTCAGTAAGGTTGATATAATTAATGTGACCTTTTGATAAGGTGGGAGATCTAGGGTGAGACAAGTGCTCTCCAGAGAGCTATTAGCAGCTTCTAAGCAATTTGCTAATAGTAGAGCTACCTTTATTAAAATCATACGGTTAAGAAGATAATTGACAACCATAATAATGAGGATGTACAGGGAAGGAAGAGAGCATAAAGTGAAGTAAAACTGTTAATTACTTAAAAATTGATGAACTTTCAGTGCTATGCAAACGGATTTGGAAGCTCTGGTTTCAAAATACAATGAAGAATAACCCTGGATCTATCTTGTCTGGAAAATTGGATGGCTATATTTCTACTGTCAAATAATATTTCTATCAAAGGACTTTTTAAAAATTTCATCAACGTCCAACTCTAGATATACGGATACCTATGTGTAGTGAAGCCATGAAAAGTTCGTACTAATGCTTGAACATTTAGTTTAAAAAAAACCCAAAACCCTGCTACAGGATAATGTGAAGTAGGTTCACTGCGCACTGGTTACAACTTGTCTGAGTCCGGTGAGCTAGAACATCCACATGCAAGTTACATGAAGCAGGTTTATTACATACAGACAGGCAGCAAGGGCAAGAGAAGCCTGGGATTCATTGCAAGCTGTTCTCCCAAGGCTCAGGAAAACTACCAGGAGTGGGTTGAATCTCATCTGCATGTGCCCCACTTGCATCACAGCTGAGGGACCTCAGAAAGTAGCCTATCTTGGGTTTTATTCCTCGAGGGTTTTATGACACATCATGCTAAAGCACTAAAGGACATCTTGTTTCTAGCAGAAGTTGGAACAGAGCCTGAAATGTTCCAACCAGTGTCTCCTTTATCCGAGAATGTTTCATTCCTGGAACATTCTATAGTTATTCTTGAGAACTACAAGTGAGAAAGGGAGGCATGGAGACCTAGGTCAGTTCAAGGCCACCCAGAGAACTGTCCTGCAATACACTTTGAAGTTAATATATCATGATGAGCAAAGAACGATGAAACTACAAGATTAGTTGAAAAGCATTTTTTTCCCCCAAAGTAAAAATGATGTGACATAAAAATAGTTTAGTGATGCTTTTTCTAGCTATCACAATATGCCCACTAGCTAGTCAGAAGTTTTCTGTTCATCCAGACTCCTGTGTTTAATTGTTGCTTTTAATGAATTGTGGATAATCAACACTGACAATTTGTGATTATTAACTGCAAGATTGCAATGAGAATAGAATATTTTAGAAAAATGGGAAACTAGAGAAGATACAAAGAGATCACAGTAAAACATTGATACCATAATGTTTTGGGGTTTTTTCAAAGTAAACATAATTCTAATCAGAGTTTGTATTTTGACAGTTCAGGAGAACAAATTCATTTATCAAGAATAATGATCACACTAAAGTATTATATGGCTGAATATTTACTTTAAATGATTACCCTCAGCAATCCAAGGTATTTCTGATTCCAGGCATATGCACAATGAATGTTTGGTTGAGCTTTTTTATATAAAGAGATTCATTTATATTTTTATATAAAGAAAGTGATTGTCGTTGTGTTCCTATAGGATTTACCAGGTAATTGAACAACTTTACTAGAACTGTTAATCCCTTTCATGTTGTACAACAAGAATGCTACCTGATAATGTTCACCAGTGACACCCTTGACATAAAGTAATAATTACTGCATTTGCATTATTATTTTATATGACCTAGAAAGGTCGCAAATATATAATTATGCTTCACAAGTGAAATAAAAAATGATATTCCCTTAATTAGATTCTTGACGGTGTTGAATTCAGAAAGTTGAGTGAATGTACTTAAATTTAGGGATAAGTCCAGGGATGAATCTTTAAAGTAAGTAGAATAAGGAGGGTCTGAGGAATCAATGCTTTCCATACAGTCAGGGGCTGCTTTGAGATACTCAGAAGCAACAGATAATTTTAAAGTGATGAATAATTGAAACATAAGAATCATAGTTCTTGTTATATAATTATCCAGTGACGGAAGTTCCAAACCACTTTAAAAGCTTCAAATATCCTATAACTTGGCCTGGCTTAGATATACCAAAAAATTCAAGATGCATATCATAAATTACTGCCTTTGCTGTCACATTTTATGTTGTTTTCTACTTCTTTTATGATTTTTTTTTATTATTTAATGTTTAAAACGACATTGAGGACAGGATCCATGTAATATATCATTTTAATACATTATAACTTCATAAAATTATTTAAATGGGAGAAATCACTAAACCAAGAAAAAAATAACAAAATTAACATTTTTCCCCTTGTCTCTGTATGAAGTGAGGAAAAGATAATATGCTATAAATAAATATAAAAATTAAATATAATTATTTGACACTACTCTATAAATTAGTTTTGAGTCTATAAAAACTGCTCACTTCTATAAAGAGCTTTCTTATGCCTTTTACAAGTTATTTTGGAAATATTGTACAAAAAATACAAACACATGTTAGAGTTTTCTATAACTATTATTACTCTTTGCAAGAGAATTTCAAAGCACCTCAGATGATCTAATTTGCCCTAGTCTTTTGGTTCACTTTTAACTTATAAAAATATATCTTATTGCTTTTGCAGTACACAAAACCAGGCCACCCAATAATGTTCTCTAAAGATGTCCTGGTCAGAAATGGATGATTGCTACATCTAAAACATCTAAAACACTCACTCAAAGTTTGTATATATTTATATCTGAAAGAATCACAGAAAAAGAGAGAAGTAAAAATAGTTTGCCTTTCTGTGAAATTTGCATTTCATTATTGGCACTCAGTTTTAACCTAACCTGGAAACTGTGAAGTTACAAGTTAAAGAATATAAAGTTTATGAGGCAATAGACAATTAAAACCTGTATTCTTATTTTACCTGCATTATGCAATAAACCCCTCACCTACTGTTGTCATAAAAAAATTATAATTTCTCAAGTACATCATATTCTCCATAAAATTTTAACATTTTATCAAGTTGCTGATTCATCTAAAACTGAATTAATTTTTAACTGATAAGTGACTTCAATATATGTTTCCATAATAAGTGATAAGAATCAAATGCTAACAGGTCAACATAATCTGCCCCCTACAGTTTCTGATTTCTTTATAAATGACTAGCACAGATGTTAGTGCAAAAACAAACAAAAAAATCAAGTGAAAAAACAAACAAAATAAATAACCCCCCAAACCAAAAAACAATCCATCATTTCTAAGGCTAGACTTGACACACAAGAGTATTTTCCTTGAACATGAGAGTTCCATGAACTTTATTCAGACAACTTAAAACAGAGCTATTTGAAACTATTAAAACTATTATAAAAAACAAAACTATTTAAAATCAGCACCTGCTGAAGAGCCAGGGCACATATACCTATGTGTAGAGAATTTAAAAATGCCAACAATATTAAAATACCTATTCACATGGCATCTTCTACACCTCTATGTTTCAAGTACTGAGGATATGAGAATAATTAAGACTGATTTTTTGATCAAGATAAGGTGACTGTTTGCTGGAATAGAAATATTTGTACAAATAAATGCATACAATGTATTGAGAATAATAATGACAAAGTAAGTGATGTACACTTTTATTGACTTTGGGGATTAGGAAACTGAAGAAATTCAATTTTTTTTAAAGGTGAGAACATTGGAATGCTGTTTTAGTAGTATAACCACATCATGTTGAATTTTTGTGTTTGGTGGAAAGGAACAAATGTCTTGCTATAATATGGTCCACTATGGAACACTAATAAAGATAAGCAAATATAAACTGGAGACATAAAGCAATGAAATTATGGGTTGTTATTTCTGAAAGGATTAAAATAAATATTGATGTCATTGAGAAATTATTTTAAGAAATTACATAAAGTGAGCATAGATGATGTGTTGGTCAATCTATAATTTGTATGAGCCAAGCTACAAAAATGACTGAAAGTGACAGAGACTTTAAGATAATAGACATAGATAGAGGAATTACATCTACAGGGAAAGATAGTTCTGCTATTTGTGGCAACGACAGATGGCATAGCGTGCTGTACCTGCCAGTGATCACTTCTCTCCTGATGCCACAACTCCCCCAAAACATGTACCAGAAACTGAAGAGAAGACAACCTCAACAAGAAAGAGATCAGGCCCCTGGATGTAACATTGAGTATCTGGGGTCTCCATAATGAGGGTATAAATATAAATGGGAAACACATCTGGAATGAAGAAGACATTTTAGAGTTAGGAATGGGTCATCTTTGTGTCAGAAATATTTATAACTGGAGAGTTGTGAAAGACCAGCAAAGAGGCAATGAAGTAAGTCCTCCCAACTTCCAACAATGGTGTGTGAAATAATAAAACCAGTCTTTCCTCTGTTAACAAATAAAGCTAAGTTGATTTGATAAAATATTTAAAATATTTTAAAGATGATGATGAACTAAGTAGACAGTGAGAAAATAATCATACCACAGTTGGTTGCCATTTTGATTACAAAGGTTTACTGAACTTGTAATATTTGAATTATGAAAAAAAAAGAAAAAGAAAAATAAAGCCAAACACTTATGACACTTATGATGGTTAATTTTAGGTGTCAACTAGATTAAGGGATACCCAGATAGCTGGTGAAATATTATTTGGGGGTACATCTGTGAGGGTGTTTCCTGAAGACACTGGCATTTGAATCAGTGGACTGAGTAAGAAAAATTAACCCTCAGTGTGGGTGGGCACCATTCAGTTGTCTGAGGGCCTGGAGTAAACAAAGAGGCAAAGGAAAGGTGAATTAACTCTCTCTCCTGGAACTGGGACAAACTTCTCCTGCCTTTGGACATCAGAACACCAGGCCTTTGGACTCTGGGACTTGCACCAGTGGAACCCTGGATTCTCAGGCTTTTCAGCCTTGTGCTGAGACATACACCATCGGTTTCCCTGGTTCTGAGGCTTTTGGACTTGGGCTGAGCCACACTTCCAGCATCCCTGGTTCCCCAGCTTATAGATGGCTTATCATGGGACTTCTTGGCCTCCATAATCAATTCCCCTAATAAACCCGTCTCATACCTATATATCTACACCTATAACTATGTCTATCTCTGTATATCTTCTATTGGTTCTGTATCTCTGGAGAACTCTGACTAATGCACCTCCCAAGGTGGATAGGCTAAGAGAAGATACTGTCTACAGTGACTTAAAAAGGGGTAAATGATGAGTAAACCAGCACTGACAAATATTTGCTGCCTGTTTTATTATTATTGATTGGGTGGTGCAAGGATTAAAGTATTGATGTTGGTGTAAGGCTCATTGTTTTTCTAGTCATCTGACAAGAAAGACAAATTCTTTATACAGTCTTGGCCATTTATCCTAAGTCTAAAAAAAAAAAAAAAAAAAAATTCCCGAGTGCTTTAACCATCACTGTGACAAAAGCAACCAGACACACAAGAAAGAAATGGCATCACGAACAGAACTGATAGATACAAGAGACAACAGATCCAAACCTGCAAAAACTGCAAGTGTTATAATTATCCAAGAAACAAAATGAAACAAATCTTCTTACTGTATGAGTTTGCTAGGACAACCATCACAAAATACCACCAACTGGGTGGCTTAAACAACACAAATGTATTTTCTCATAGTTCTGGAGGCTGAAAGCCAGTAGGGTTGGTTTCCTCTGAGACGTTGCTCCCTTGCTTTCCGATGGCCTCCTTCTTGCTGTGTCCTCACATGGTCTTTTCCTTGCTGTGTGCACTTCTGGTGTCTCTCTGTGTGCCATAATTTCTTCTTATAAGGACACTAGTCACATTGTATTATGGCCCACCCTAATGGCATCATTTTAATTTAATCATCCTTTTATTTATTTATTTTTGGGGGGTCTTTTTTCGTGACCGGCACTCAGCCAGTGAGTGCACCGGCCAGTCCTATATAGGATCCAAACCCGCGGCGGGAGCGTCGCTGCGCTCCCAGCACGGCACTCTCCCGAGTGCGCCATGGGTTCGGCCCTAATCATCCTTTTAAAAGCCCTGTCACCAAAGATAATCACTGTCTGAGGTACTGGGAGTTAGACCTTCAACATATGAATTTTGGAAGGCCAAAATTCATCTCATAACACTTATTTAATATAAATGCAAAGAAAACTACTTGTAAGAATTATTATTTTTTTTTGATAACTATTTCAATCCCCCTACCACTAAAGACAATTAAAAGATAGTATGTAAGTTTAAATCATAAAATATTCCCAAAGAGTCAACAAGACAATGAGGAAATACTAGTCCAGCACTGAGTAAAGGCAAGGACTCTGAGAGTGAGGTCATGCTGGAAAAAGCACTTGTAACCTGCAGGTATTTGCATAGAAGTGACAGGTATGACTGAGTTGTTTTTTTGTTTGTTTGTTTGTTTTTTGAAATTTCTCTGATCCTAAAGACACAAATCTTGAAGACAGACAGACGGCTTGACAAGAACTGGGAATCTGACAAACCTAGAGAAGAAGTGTAAGTTGGAAGAAAGCCACACTTCATGTAAACTTTTTAAACTTGCTTTCACATTTTGTTGATTGTTCAAAAAATTAAAAACTTTAAACATTTTAAGAAGACCACATACCAGTAGCACAGCAAGGATCCTGGCATAAACAAATGTCACCCCCTTCTCCAAAAAAATTGTTATAGTAGGAAGATACATTTATCTTAGTTCAAAGAAAATCTCCTCAAAAAGCATAATGTTCTGAACACAGAATAAAACAATCAGCAGTATGAAAAAAACACTGTAAACACAAATAAACAGAAATAAAAGACAATAGAACTAGATCCAAACACCCATAGTTTTAAAATATATTCTGCATAACTTCAACTATATTTGAAATGTAAAATGATTGTTAAATATTTTCAAAAGAATTAAAATTTCCAAATTCAGTAATAGCAAATTACACACACACACACACACACACACACACACACACACACACACACACACACAGGAGTAATTCTAGAACTGAAGTTTATAATACAAAACTTCAGAATTCAAAGGTAAATTTTAAAAACAGTTAGATACAGATAAAGTGAGAACTGCCAAACTAAAAGACAGTTCAAAAGTAATTCTGCAAAATAAAATGAGGCACAAAAAAGAAAATATACTAGAGAGTGTAAGTGAAATAGAGATTACAGTACCACATCTAACATAAATTTAATTGGAAACATAGACACGGAGATGAAAAATAATTGCAAATGTAACAGTGGATAATTTTCAGAAGTATCTCAAGACATTTATAGACACACACACACATACATACACACACACATTCAAAAAGACAATGAAGGTGAGACTTCAGGACTGGAGAAGTGAGGATGTCTATCGGCTGTTTCATAAATGCAGATTTCTTTTTTTTTTTTTGCCAGACACTCTATGCCAAATATTATTTTTTCTAAACAATGGCAAAAATTGTCAAAATCAACTTTTTAAGAACTCTGAAAATTAATCAAAAGCTTGCAGTAATCTGAGTAGCCTTTATATAATAAACAAAAGCAAACAAACAAAAATACATGTCCACCACCAATACTATGGAATTTCTGAGAGAACAGGCCATTTTGCCTTCTAACTTGACCCACTCATAAACCCTTCTCCCCATTTCTATGGTAGCCTTGAAAAAATAGCAGCCTTTTGATCACAGTGATGGTGAAAACCAGCAGCCTTGCAGATACCAGACAAGGAAAGAGCATGTTTTGAGCTACTCAAAAATCTACTTACCAGAGCATTGTTACCAGGGTTTTGTCATATTTGACTTAATGCTCAGTCAGAGGGAAAAGCCTTCTCTCTTTAAGACATTTTACAAAATATAACCAGCAGTTTTTAACATCTCAGCTGCCTGAGGCTATGATGCCAGTTAAAACAATCAAGTGACTTGAAACACAAAGGATTGGGTCTGGGGATGTCCATGGGGGCTTTGAAAGTTGTCCCACATTCTGGGAGATCTAGAAGGTCATAATCATATGCAGGATTATGTGCATACCTCAGTAAACATTTGATAAGGCCTTGAGTCCTCAAATCTAGTTGATATTGTGGCTCTAAACAAGCAGGAAGTGAAAGCTAAAAGAAGAGTTGCAAACTACTGAAGCTTTGGGCCGAGCCCGTGGCGCACTCAGGAGAGTGCGGCACTGGGGGTGCAGCGACGCTCCTGCTGTGGGTTCGGATCCTATATAGGAATGGCCGGTGCGCTCACTGGCTGAGTGCCTGTCATGAAAAAGACCAAAAAAAAAAAAAAACTACTGAAGCTTTGAAAGATTACATCAATATTAATATAAAGTTTTCAGCAAATGGTGAGAGAATTATAAGTTCGAGGCATTTAGGACATTCTCTCTCCATTATTAGCTGACCACAAAGCTAACTGGCCAGAAGCTTCTAGGGCATAACATGGCAAATAATACAGACTTTAAAGTAGTGGTCAAGGATATACAAAAAAAAAAGAGATCCAAACAAATTCTGGAGTTAAAAAGTAAAATGACTGAAATAAAAGCAATTACTATTAGGACTCAAAAACAAATTTGATCCTGCAGAAGAAAAAACTCAATAATCTTGAAGATAGGATATTACTCAATCTGAGGAACAAAAGAGGAGAGAATAAAGAAAGTAAAGTTTCAGAGACTGGTAGGACACCATCAAGCATACTAACATATGGTTGAAAAGGAGAGAGAGAAAGAGGCAGAAAAAAATATTTAAGAAATAATGACTGAAAACTTTCCAAATTTGATTTAAAAAACTTTAATCTACCTATCAAAGAAGCTCAGTGTTCTTAAAGTAAAAATAAAGAGATTCACTCCTAGACACATTGTAGTCATACTGTTCAAAACAAAGTGAATTTTGAAAGCAGTATGAAAAAAATGACTCACCATGCATAAGATATTACCGATAATGGTAACAGATTACTTTTCATAAGATATCATGGAAACCAGAAGCAGTAGGATGTCAGCTTAAAATACGGAAGAAAAAGATGGACAGTCAAAAATCTTTTATCAAGTAAAATTACCCACCAAAAATGAAGGAGAAATTAAGGCAATACTAGACAAACAAACAGAGAGTATTTAGTTATTACTACCTGACCAACCCTACAAGATATATTGAGTTTTTTATGATGAATGAAGGACACTAGGCA
The DNA here is from genome assembly GCF_027409185.1 of Cynocephalus volans. Classification (NCBI taxonomy): domain Eukaryota; kingdom Metazoa; phylum Chordata; class Mammalia; order Dermoptera; family Cynocephalidae; genus Cynocephalus; species Cynocephalus volans. The sequence goes on along the minus strand of NC_084461.1, from coordinate 26,798,242 downwards.
ATAACTTATAACCATATAAATAAATGAAGAATACCAGTAAATGTAATTACATAGACAAATAAAGATACAGAATAAATGTATTATTTGTAACTCGTTTCTTCTCCTCTGTGATTTAAAAAAAAAAAAAACAGCACAGAGCAATAATTATAACATGTCTTGATGGGATCTCCATTGTATAAACATGTAATTTGCATGGCAATAATAGTACAAAGTAGAGAGCAGAGAAGAATGGAGCCAAGTTTGTGTATATAACTGAAATTAAGTTAGAATTAATCCACACAAGATAATTTTAAGCTATGATGCTGATTAAAATGTGCAGACAACCATTAAGAAACTGACTCACAAAAGGTTGCCTTCCTTTACCCTTCTTCATAAAACATAGAAGCCAAATAATAGAAGTAGCTAGAACTACTGATCAGTAAGTATTTTAGCATTTCCCCAAGTAGTAGTTTAATCTTTTCCTGTTCATGTCTTTTCTCTGTCCAAAGTGAAGGATAATTTTTTTTGTTTTCGGCATTTTCCCACTGAACTAAGCCATTAACAAATTGTATCCTTAAGGTGCCAGATTTATAACCTGTTAATAATTTGCAGGTAATTGGGTACTTTTCTTGATTATATTTCTTTTCAAATATTCAATTAATTTGAGGTCTATTTGTGCTATGCTCATTTTTACATGTTTTTACTTTTTACTTTTTTCCAACTGGAATTCATTCACTTGTCAGATACATTCATACTAAAATTCCTCCTTTTTCCTTAAATAACTGCACATGTGTACTTTTCAATTAATGCTTTTGAATAACTTTTAAAATATATTTTCTGAAATTTTAGGAAACACATTTATTATTTTAAAAAATCCCTTTCCTGGCTACTCAGAATTTTATTCATTCTGGATAATCTTTTAGATATTCTTGTCAACCAAAAAATTACACAGAAGTGTCTTTCTTATGCTTTATGCTATCTTTTAAGAAATGTCAATACATCAAGGTAGCAATTCAGGAGATGCACTGATTTCAGCAGAATTAAACTTCAACAAGATAATTAAAATTATTTCAGTATAACATGATGACATGTGTGGATTAAATCAGGAATTAGTTTTATTTATTTTTAATATAAGAAGGATTCACTTTATTTTGTACAAGAATATGCTATGGTTTCAGCAAATTGTTTCTCTTAACTTTTAATGATTTTAATATATGTATGCTATCATGGAAGTTTAAAGGCAGTAATCAAAAACATATTTTGTTTACTTTTTGCAAAATAATAAGATAAACATATTTGATTCTCTTTGTTTCTTAGAACTCTTATTTTCATAACCAGCTATTTATTATTTAAAATTTTGTTCTGGAAAATAGAGCACATCAAATATCCGAGAATTCCACTTTAAGAAATAGTTTTCTTTTAAGCAGACACACATCTTAATGAAGAGAGTCAAATGTCTCAGTCTTTATAAGAGGTCTATTACTGATTTATCAGTTCATTATCTTCTTAATTTCCCCATTTATAAATCTGAGACATCTGATTAACTCTCTGGTGCTATTTAAAGCATCATCCATATAGGATGCACCAAATGTACTGAGGACATATTATGATTATTCGACTGCTTTAATAAGTGGTACTGGTGTGTTTTACTCTGCTGAAGAAAATAAAGCAAAACAGAACCCAGCAAGTAAAAACAGATGTCAACTGTATAGTAAGAAACAAGTTATAATTTTTCCCTCTTTTGGATTCTATTTGGTTATATTTTACTATAATGATAATCTTCCCCACCCAGGGAAACATAAAATGCTATAATTTTTCAGAATTATTTGTAACTTAGAATGAATTACATAAGTCCATAAGACTCAATTAAAAGACTACCGGTCAAGATGGTGAAATAGATGGTCCCCAACATCACTCTCTCCCACAAATCAACCCATTTACAACTATAAAAAAAAACAATGACAGCCAACCTGGGGCCACTAGAGCTCAGAGGAAGAGGAGGAGAGACCTATGGAGTGCGTGAAGGAGGGAGAAACCACAGTGAGAGTAAGAAAAAACCACTTCGAACATTTCAAATCCCAGCTGTTCCCAGGCTGGAGCTGCTAGGAGAAGGGGCCAGCAAAAGCTGCAGCTGCACCCTTCAGATGAAGTTGCTTGGAGACAGCAGGGGAGAAGTAGGCCTTGGTGGCCCCCAGGGCAGCCAGCAAGACCAGTAATAGCGTTCCTGTGGACCCACATAGGTGTGAGGAACCACAAAAACTGAAAAAAAAGAGCCTCTCAGACGCTGGTGAGTCATTTCAAGGGACCGGAGCGTGGCCTGTCATATGGGAAGTGTTTGGAGAACAGGCAGTGGGGGAGACAGGCCCACTGGGGGAACACTGGGGCCCAGAAAGGACAACTGGTCTGCTCCCCAATCAACACAGGATCACTCAGAGAAGAATGGTCAGGAATATAGAATTACATGGGGAGCAGTTTGATGAAAAGACTCAGGCCCAGACCAGAGTTTCTACACAACCCAGGTGCACCAGATCTCACTAGACACAGAAATACCTATGAAGTCAACCATTAAAACCTGAACTGCACAAAATGCCATTTTTAGGGAATCAGCAGCAAAGCAGCAATTTAGCTCAACCACAGGGCTCAAGTATTGGTCCCCACAGGAAGTTCCCCCATTTTAGAAGTAAGCAAAAGACAGTAAATTACTTCCAGCACAGAGTTTAAGAGGTGGGAACAGCAAATAATCCAACACAGAACTGACGGAAAAACCAAGTACCCACAACCAAAGACAAAGTTTGATATTAACTAGTAAAGGTGTCATTTCACCAAAGAATACCTATAACACCTAGAAGGACCGGAAGTCCCCTGGGCTACCAAGGCATAAAGCAGGGAGGGCCAGTGGCCTCAGCCATGCCCCCTGACATGCAGAACCAGTCCCGAGAGTGAGGGATAAGGGCCTTGGCCACACACCCCTAACATACACAACCAGCCCAGTGACAACCACTGAGCTGCTGCAGGAAGTGCCCCAGTCTCTCCTGATCCAGGGTGGTGGGGGGCCTCAGGCCTTGGCCTTGCTCCCGCCAACACCCGCAACCAGCCCAGCAACAGCCACTAAACCATTGCAGGAAGCACCCTGAGTTCCTGAGCTGGAGTGGTAAGGGGCGGGTGAGGGCTTTTGCATAACCTGCTGATATCTGCACCCAGCCAGGCAATGAGCAAGCCACCGCTGGAGGCACACTGGTGTTCCCTGTATGAATGACGGGGAGCCACGATCCTCAATCCTAACCCTCCTCCTTCCTCCTTCTTCCATTCCATTTCCTTCCCCTTTCCACTCTCCCCCTCCCTCCCAATTGCTCCACAACATCATAGAATGTAAAAAAAAGTAATATTAATAAACCCACTGTTCAAAAAAAAACCTCAATTAAAACTAGTAGATAAGAAGTATTTAGTTTTATATTAATCATTTAATTAGTATGTACATAGCATTTTTTCTAGGCATTGTAAAAAGAATTGTATAAGGATACAATGTTTCTATCTTCATCAAGAATGCTATCTATTTAGACAGATAAATGTGCCCATGTGCAGTACTTAAATATGCATACAAGGCCTTAGCCAGTACTCAGTGACAGATTTATAAGTACTGCAAAAGATCAAATGAGAAAAACATCAAAGCAAATTATTTCATTGATTTCATTCCCTTCACTGAATCATTATTTATTAATGTATTCATTCATTCAGTCAATATCAATATTTTAGTCATCCAAAATAACATTTGTTTAGTGAATATCATGAATGCATGCATTCATCCATCCATTCTTCAATCAATAATAAGACATTTAATATTCTTCCCCTATGTTTCAGTAACTGTGCTAGGTGCTGACAGAACAAGGATAATTTATAATCTAGTTCCATCATTGCAGATTATTAAAGCCCAGACAAGTAAAAAATTTATAGCAAATGCAAAAAGTAAGCATCAGGATAGCTTAGTGGTAATTTTATTTGTGTGTGTCGGGAGGGATGTGGGTGTGTGTATCTGTATGTGTTGCTCAGGAATCCAAATTTGACAACTATCCCCAAAGTTATTAGCTGTTTGACCTTTCTTCAAGGCTTAATTTCTACTCCAGAGTCATTGCTCGATAAATGTCATCTAAAATTGCTCTAATAGAGACAAATATGGTATCTTGAAAGTACAGAAAAAAGGACTCCTTTGCTTGAAAGGACAGTGGAAGTTCCCCATGGAGGTTGGCATTTGAATTGACTTTTGGAGAATGAATTGTTAAATCAAAAAAGGAGAGAAGGATATTTCAAGCATGTGTATATTCAGTCATGTAAGCTGCAATTCTGTAACCAATTATGAAAGGTGAGCTTGGGAAATCATTAGGGATTTGGTTGGAAAAGTAGAAATAATTCAGACCAAGAAGAGGCTTGTGTGTCATAAAAAGAAATTACAGATTTATTGCAACATAGTAAAAAAACATTATGAAACACTCTGGATACAGCAAAGGATATGGATATGTACATGAGTTGGGATGAATAGAGTGGGAACAGTTAGGAGGTTACTGCAGAAGATGAGAAATGGTGACTTCATGAATTTAGGCAGAGCAAATGGGATTGGAAAATAGTGAAAGCCATTTAGAGGAAATTGTGACCCTTCAGATGAAGGGGATAAAGAAAATATTTATAGTCTAGAATGCTTATTTTTTTTAAAAAATATGTTTACAATGGTCATATTAGGAATGCATAAGAGCCAAGTCTGGCAGTAAAGTTAGTGAGTTCAATCTTTGTACATAATGAGTTAAAAGTGGTTGGGAGAAAATCTAAATACGAAAATGTGATTAGAATTAAAAAGATACATAAATAGGCAATTAAAATTTAGAATGGGAGCTGTTTAGGTGGCCACTGAAAACTGAAGCCTAGAAAAGGCCACTAAATAATTGGGATGGTGACATGATTCTATGTAAGTTTATGAAGTCTATAAAGGAAAAGGAAGAAGAGAATCCTTAAGAAGAGAATACAAAGTCATGTAAAAAGAATAAAAGAAGAGTGACATTAATATCATGGAAAGGAAGGGTTTTAAGGAGGAAATCTGCAAAAATGTTAAGTGATGAATACAGTTTCAGTAAGATAAATATTTAACAGGTGTCCTTTGTTGCTTTGTTGTTGTTGTTTTTTAACCTGACAATTAGTTTAGGTTTAGTGTTTAGGTATGGAACAAAACTGCAGTAGTTTAAAAATATATGATCCTTAAAGAAGTAGAGATAGGCAGCATATATTCTTTTTTTCTTTTTTTTTAGAAAATGTGGCTGCATAAGCATAGAGAGATACAGGATTATAGACAATATGACGTGCAATAAAAAGTGTTTTTTAAATTTTATTTACTTTTTTATTGTTCTCCTTATTACTGTTGTAATTTTAAGTAGGTTATTGACTGAATCATATTTATGGTTTAAGAGATGTAGTCCCAAGGAAGAATAACACTGAGAATACACTAGTCATAAGAAAAAAAATAATGGAGCAAGATGTTACTAAAGATAGAAAGAGATAACATCTAGAGAGTAGACAGAAGGATAAATTGTTGAGATGTTAGACACATTTCCAACTTAATTAGCTGCAGAAAAGGGCTGTAGCCATGAAACCTAGATTCTTTGGTGTAACATTATTGGTTATAACAAAACTCTAAGTAAAGGCTGTACATGGATATATACTATAGATAGATAGATTGACAAACACACATACACACACACACACAGATACACACATCTGGGTTTACACAAAGGAGAAAATCATAAAGAAAGCTTTGGAAGTAAAACTGAAACGGATATAATGAAACATTTACAATAGTGCCATTAGACCTATTTACACACACCTATTTAATATGTAGACATGGAAAGCAAGTGACTAGTTATGTGGTTATTGCGATAATATAATTATATTCTTATTAAGTTTTTCAGCCATCATGTTTGCAGTATCAATAAAAACTGACATATGTAAAAAAAAAATTGCCATGAATGATTTGACAAAATTTAGTGACTAATTGGTCCAAGGAAAAGAGTTAAAAATGATTTTAAGTAATGTTGCAAGCATGCAAGTTTTTCAGGTATGTTACATGCCGAAACAGGAGAACAGACCATCACAGGTAGAATGTCAATTAGGAAAAGAAAACAGAACTGAAGAAAGCAAATGCCCCAGAAATGATCTGAAGCATTTACATGCTATGCCAGGCTACTTCTGGAAAACAGAGTCTAATCTTACTCATTCACTTCATTAGAAGCACGGTGTAGTAATTGCTAATGTTACCATTTTATCAGCATGCATAATTTAGTGTTTTAAATGACATGTTTATTTATGATGTATAATATTTAAAAATTTATAAATAATAGGCATACATGAATTGAGATTCAATTACTTTAAACATGACTTTTCTAAATGTTACCTAATGAATTCTTAATGTATTTCAAGTCAATAATTTTAAGTAAATAGCTTTATAATTTTATTTTGTCATGAAAGTTTGTATTTCAATTTTATATTCAATCTGTGTTTAATAATATAAACAAATGAGTTATTAAAAAATAAAATGTGATATATCAAATATTTCCATAAAATGATTCACAACAAAAATTCTTCCCAAGTACAGTTTCAATTGGATTTTGATTAAAGATAGTCTAAACAGATAATTAACCAGTTATTCCATTAAGATGTGATTAGGTATATTTAAGTTAAAATGCTATGGCTTTCCTGAATAAGGAGAACTCTGCTATTTCTTGCCATAAATTTCTGCATATTTTAAATATCAGATATATTAGAATACATATATTATTGGCATCTAGAAGAATTAAGATGCAAAGGCAAGTTATTGTTATAAAGCTAAGAAAAAAGTATCAGTCTCATTTCAAGTCAATACCTAAAAATGTTTCTTTCAATATATTTTACTCAACCATATTTTCTACAGATAGCAATGAACTTAAATGTCTAATAGGTGAAATATAAAAATAAATATAAACAAAAACAAACCATCTTCAATAGAAAGAGTCAGTGAAGCATAAATAAGTTGTTTTATAAAGCGTGATTTAATCTCCTCTCTGGAATAAATCTGCCAGTTGCTACTCTTCACAAGATCATTTTTCCACAAACTTAACATCCTACTTAGTACCTAAATTATCTTCTCACATTTAAACACATTGAATTTATTATTTGAAATGATTGGCCAATATGCTTTTATCAATCATCTAATAACATAATAATATGCATGCAAAAATAAATATTCATGGACAAGAGACTACAAAATTCCACTACTTTACAATAAATATTTTTTAAATACCTAGAAAATAAGTATTTTAGAATATTTAGAATATTTAAAAATTTCTAATGTATATGTACATAGTATGCACGATATATGCATGCATACCTAAATATTCACATGCACAAATTATACTCGTTTATGATCACATTTTATATCATATTAGAGAAAAATCAATAGCTCACAGTATATGTCTGTCTTTACCATGTAGGCATTTATCTTCTTTAAAAACAGTGCAGAACAAACAAAAATCTATTTTGTATCTCTAGAATTGAAGACATTGAAACAGATTTATATATGATTTATATATCATTTTTCAAAAAAAATCAAGTTTCATATTAATTTGCTTTTCGTTTAAAAAGATATGCAACAAAGAGCTGTGCTTTGGTATGTTACCAATTTTGCTTCTCTACGTCAGATTCTGGAAAATAGAAGAAAAATTAACTGACTGAAATGTATGAGAAAACTTCAACATAGTCCATAAGATAAGCTATTTACATAGCGCTTTATGTTAGAGTCATGATCCCAACATTAAAAAGTACATTCTAACCAAAAAGTACAAATTTGGACATCTAACCTTCCCTACAGTTTCATTCACATAGAATATTTCAGGTGGTTAATTCAAATCAGTTTTCCATAATAATTTATTGTGAATTAAGCACTCATATTGGTATTTGTAAAGACTCCAAATTGCTGTTCATTTTTTTTCTTTTTTTTTGACCTCTTAAAACTATTTTTTTTATTCATCAGACCTTACCAAAATAGAAAAATTACAGTTAAAATAGAATTATGAGACAACCCATTTTAAGACAGATTCTTTCCTTGATGTCATTCAAGTCAGTTAGATGAATTTGGTTAATGAGAACATTTGGGTAAATAGATGTTATTTTCCTTTCAATAAATATTTTTCTAGGAAATCACAACTGTTATTAAATATTCAGAATTCAGTATATGTTTTTATCCTTCCATGGAGGTAATGATAGCTTGATATTGTAATCATTTGGCATTATAACTGTACATTTATCATACACAAGAATACAGGAATGACATAATACAAGGTAGTCAAATGACTTTACAATGTACAAGTTTAAATATTCTAATAGTAGGTAATACATCCTATGGAGAAAATATTTCTATCTGAGTGAATACTAGGTTCATTTTAATGTATCTGACAGAAATAAATTGATACACAGGAACAACACAAATAGCTTTTTATTTTATTAACTACCTCATGGATCATTTATTGAGATAAACAGAAATTTTCTGAACATTTCGTATGATTGTACTTTAAAGAACATGTGCAAGCCATTCATTTATTTGTACTTAAAACTGAATTATTAACTCCCATTTTTATGCTCTTACAATAAAGGAAAATTGTTAAATCAACCATTATAAATCTCTCTATATAGAGTAATTTCTAACTGCACTGGTTGTTATTGTCCTTTAAATATAAATATAGTTGATACTGACATAAAAGTATTTTATGATTTATATTTAATATATAAATAATTTGCTCAGAATTTTCCTTTAAAGTGAAATGATAGCACTGACAAATTTTCAGGTTGTTCCACGGTTTAAGGTGGTTATCATCTACAAAACTGCTGCCTGAGTAGACATTACAATTATTTTGATTATGAGGAAAATTAGACAATTAAGAAAATGCAATAAAGGATGACTTGGAATTCCTAGAATATTTAGAACTTTGGCTGTAGTTTCCTTTATCTGTATCTACTATTTTCATCTTCTTAAAATGGTCGATTTCTTTATTTCCCAAACACAACAGGGGTAAACACCCTTAGGAATCCTTTCCTTCAATTTCTATTAAATTTAGATTTCCTCTTTTAGTATTGCCGCAGTACCTAAAATAATGTAGGAATGTAATTTAGGAGAATGTAGATATTTTATTGTACAGTGAACTGAGAGTATCAGGGGGTATATAGATCATGAAATCTGAATTTTCTTTATGACTATCATCTACAACCGGAATTAAAATAGATGCGTCTTGAAGAAAAAAAAAAAACTGTTTAGCAATATCAGGCATCCACTTGGAATAGTCTATCATACCCAAATGAACTTTTACCAGATTCAAAGAGCTAACTATTAAATAAGAATTTAATTATATTTATTAAAATGAAAAATGTAATTTTCAAGCAAATTGGGTACTCATGGTCTTTGATCAACAAATTCTCTCATGCAACCAATCTACATAAAAAGACAAATTAAAAGCATGAAATTGGCCTACAGACAGGATCTCAGAAAAAAGGAGAGTAGATGAGCGATCTTCAGGGCTAATGTTGTCAAGTAAACTTATCCTGATATATCCAGCTTTTCCACAGATAATGCCACTGTTCCACACAGACTGCTGTTTTTGTTCTTATGGGTCAAGAAACCCACTCCTGTGAACACACACACACACACACACACACACACACACACACACACACACACACAACTTTAAACACTCAATTCTTTCCATATTTTTACTGACCCTTAGCCCGACCAACTCACTTATAAAAGGACGGAGACGAAGACCTTTTTTTTTTTTTTTTTTTGTATTTTGTAAATTTTATAAAACCTGAAGAATATGTCCAATAAGAAGCTTTACTTTTGAAAAAGAATTATTAAACAATACATGTAAGATTTACCCAAAGAGCAAAATCAGTACAGCAAGTATCCCCCAAAATAGTTTATGTAAGGGAGGACTCTGAAAATAAATGAAGTAAAGGGTTCAACTCAAGAGAGAGAGGAATGCTGTTAACCTCTTACTTCCAAGGGGCAGGGAAGTGCTCCCCTCAACCTGAAGATCCAAGGAAACACTACAGGGAAAAAGAGAGTGACTCTGAGAAGGGAAGAGACACTCTCTCTTTCTGCAGGAGGGAAACTAGTGAGAAGTCTAAGAGAATATGTTCCCTGGATAGGGGTGGGGGCATTGTATCTGTTTTTGCTTTTTGAATAGAAAGTATTAAGATGAGACTTTATTGGAATTGCTCAAGATTTCAGGGAAAGAAGACAAGGCAGGGATCAGTTAGGTTTCATTTCTGTCATTTGCATTGGCAAAAAATCATGATGCTACTTTTGAGCCTTGTGTGAATACCACTGTGATATGTAAATGGAAAGCAACTTGACAGGATTTTGACCAGAGGATGTCTGCTTTGGTGAGGAAATTTAGAACAGAAAACTGAAGGTACATTACTTAGGGGAATAAACAATAGTGGTAGTAGATTCAATCATATCAGTGAATGGCACAGAGGAAGAGGCAGTGCCTTCTGCCTATCATTAATAAAGAAAACTTTACTCATGGTTAGATCACAGCAGCACCAGTCATTTAAGAACTTGCATCATTTCCTCTACTTCCACTTCCTCCAATTCATTACCCTGGAGGAGCTAGCCTTAGGAAATGGGGGAGGAAAGAAGCAGGTAGCAAGGTGAAATCAGGTACAGACTTGCTCACTTCAGGTCTCCAATCCACAGGGTAAACAGGGACCACAAGCTTAAGAAACTTGAAATTGCGTGTGAGGTTTTCAATTAAATTGGACTAGTGTTTTTCTGTTTTTAGCCTATTTAAAAAAAAAAAAAAAAAAAAAAAACTTAAAATAACCAAAGAGCTGCAGGACTACAGTACTATATATTTGAAGGTGTTGGTAAAAGAGAAAAGTATGTAGTTTCCTGATTACAGGGCAATGAATTCAGTCAATTTAATGAAATAGTTTTACTTTCTTTTTATATAGTTATATTAATATGTGCTTTAATGCATATCTTCTGCAGTGGATTGAATTATGTCCCCCCAAACCTCGTTGAAGCTTGAACTGTGTCCCCCAAATTTTATGTATTAGAAATTTTGCCCCAGGGCTGGCCTGTTCCTCACTTGGGAGAGTGTGGTGCTGGTAACACCCAGGCCCGGATCCTATACAGGGAAGGCTGGTTGGCTCACTGGGTGAGCATAGGGCTGACAACACCAAGTCAAGGGTTAAAATCCCCTTACCAGTCATCTTACAAAAAAAAAAAAAAAAAAAAAAGGAAGGAAGGAAGGAAGGAAGGAGAAAGAAAGAAAAAGAAACTTGGCCCCCCACTGTTACTGCAAAGAGGGTGGGAAATCCTATTATGCTAATTGTAAGATGGGGCCTTGAAGAGGTGATTAGATTATAGGGCCATGTAGTGGCGAATGGGTTAAAAATGGTGATCAGGGGTGTGGTTCTGAGGACTTTAAAAGAGGAGGTAGGAGAGTCTGTCTCCCTCTCTCTTGCTCTCTCTACTTCCACCGTCTTGCAATGTGAGACCCCTAGTTCACTGTTGCAGCCACCAGATGGACTTTGGACTTCCCAGCCTCAGAAACTGTAAGCAATAAATTTTGTTTTCTTTATAAATCACCCAGTTGCAGGTATTCTGTTATAGCAACAGAAAACAGACTAATACAGAAAATTGGTACCGATGATAATCTTTGGATGTGTTGTCCCCTCCAAAACTCATGTGGAAATTTGATCTCCAATGTGGCAGAGTTGGAAACCGATTGAGTCATGGGGGCTGATCCCTCATGAATGGATTAATGCTCTCCCTGGAGGAGGGGGACTAATGAGTGAGTTCTCCCTCTGTAAATTCCCACGAGAGCCTGTTGTTTAAAGGACCCTGGCACCTCCTCTGTTCTTTATAAGTTACCCAGTCTCAGGTAGTTCTGTTATAGCAACAAAAAATGGACTAAAACATCTTCTGTACTCTCTGATTCTTTTTCTTTTTTCTTTTTTTTTCTCTTAAATGAAGCTCCCTCAACAGATACACAATAATCTGATAACTTGAAATTACTACGATTTATTTGTAAGTAGCTAGTCTTCCTCCATGGAATAAAATCAGACAGGGAAGATGAAGACAGTCTGCATACCACTTCCATTCTGAAATAATTTTTTATTAAATAAAAATTTCTTAATGGGCACTTTGGCATGAAACACATTCCTGGGATTAATAAAATAGTAAGAACTCTTGTACATTGCAAAATGTCTGAAATGTGAGGTATATTGAGACTGATATCACAGTACTTTAATTCCCACTTCAGAGCTAAATCATGGTACAGACATATTTCTGTATCCGTGAGGTATTGGTTCCAGAACCCCACCACCACCATCAAAATCTGTGGGTGCCCAAGTCCTTTATATAAAATGTCATAGTATTTGCATATAACCTACACACATCATCCCGTATACTTTTTAAGACATCTCTAAATTACTTACAACACCTAATACAATGAAAATGCCCTGAAAATAGATGTTTTACTGTATTGTTGCTTTCATTTGTATAATTTTTGTTGTTGTATTGTTCTTCTTTTTATAAATTTTTTTCCCAATATTTTCGAGGTGCAGTTGGTTCACTCTGTGGATGCAGAATCTGCAAATGAGGGGGACTGATTTTAATTATGAAAATGATTGTAATATTTAACAATAACATCATTCTATGTACACAGAAAATTACACAAATAATGAAAATTGTGTCCAGTTAGTTATGCCTATGGCCACGTTCTGAGAAGTTTCTTATACACACTTTAACACGTTTTTATGAGCTGGTGCTCTGTAATTGAGCTAGCAGGACCTGTAAAGACAGCCATGAGAAGAGGACTTATTCACACGTGCTGCACTCATAAGGGGACACACCACACATCAGGGGATGCTCTCATCCCAATGGGGCCCTATAATACATGGTGACTGACTCACCCCACCACAGATCAAAGGACAGACAACGCAAAACTATGAAAGAAAATGTTGAGCCATGTGGAAGCAAGGGCCCTGAGTGAGCAAAAAAGGTCAAAGACAGAGACAGGAAGAGAAAGTCTCTTATTTGGTAGCATATGAGCAGGGAGAAAGGATGTGGATTCCAGAGCAGCGCTGGTCATGAGAACTGTTTTCAAACTGTTTTCTACATTTGTAACTAGAATAATGATATATAATGTCTCATTTTTTTTTCCAGGGTGGCGTGGGGGGAGAAGTAGTGACACATGTTAGAAAACATATTATTGTAACATAGTAAGCCAATTATATAAATTGAGTAAACTACTGGGAAGAAAATGCAATATTTGAAATGCAGTCATACAGAAAATTGTCCCCAGATTGAATTAAGTGTAAGCTGTTTGTTGGGACTCATTCTAAATTTATCATCTCATGTTTCATGCTAAAAATTAAATGTTATCCAAGTTAGACTAATCTCGTTTTTACACTTCCCTTGCCTTCTTTTCATTCCCTTTGCAAGCACATTTCTCCTAAAATTATATTGCCTATCAGAGATAGTATTTATTTTGGGGGTAACTCCAGCACAAATGACATCCTTGGTAAATTATATTTACTCACAGCAAGTAAAGGAAGCAATGATCAGATGAATGACATAAATGTTTCTTTATATATATATATATAAGTGATTAGGTGGATAATACAGTAAACAGGTGAAGAGTATTTTGAAACAAGTTCTTAAAGTGTCACATTCTATGAAACACACATTTTTAATTGTTACTAGTTGCCACAGTTATAGCAGCCAAAATTTGAGTAGAAAAGACATCACTTTTGATTTGATGTCATGAGTATTTTGCAGTTATGTAATAATTATGGTTTCCATTTTATTAAATTGAACTACAGAAAACTGACTTTTATGTATGTTAAAAAAAAAAAAAAAAAAAAGACATCACTAAGCAGCCATTTCATATGATTCAACCTAAAAGGAGACCTTGATTCAATGATCTAGATGCAAGTGTATGGGATGGGGGTGAGTAGGGAATGGCTCTTTTTATTGTCTGCTTTCACAATTATATGTTGTCTGTATATTGTATATATAGTGCATATGTATATAAATATATAAGGGGTCTTCAAAAAGTTCATGGAAGGTTTTGTATTATTTTTTAATTTCATATTTCCACAAACTTTTAGAAGTGCCCTCATATATGTATTTATATATATATACATATATATATAAATCAATTTTTAAATCTAATGGCCTGTTAAAATGTATCTTAATGATAAACATTTTTAACATTTAATGTCATGTTTAATTAATTAAACGTGCCCTATAACTAGCTCTATGCACACTATTTGGGCAATTGTTGTTTCTTTGTCAGACAAAAGCTACAATCATGAGAGAAGGAAATATACTCTACAGAGAAACAGTTACCTAGAAGCAAAAGCCATATATCCCTGTCCTGTTCAACTCATAAACCAGAGCTAGTATTCTAAGACTCTAAGCTGAGTCTCATAACTAGTACTTAATGAAAAATATACACCTAAAATTGCAACTAAAAGCAACTTTTGCTTTCTGAGGTAATTTACTTCACTAGCAAAATATCACTACATACTGGCAAGGTAATTAAATACTCTAAGAATACATGGGATGTATACAGAAATGCACATTAAATTTGTAAGAAGAAGAATGGATAGTAATCCAAGAATCAGTTAAAGATGACTTAATTTTTTAGGTTCCATTTTCTTTTTTTTTTTTTTTTCTTGAATTTTTTTTTTTTTAATTTTATTTTGTCGATATACTTTGTGGCTGATTATTGCTCCCCATCACCAAAATCTCCCTCCCTTCTCCCTCCCCCCCAACAATGTCCTTTCTGTTTGCTTGTCATATCAACTTCAAGTAATTGTGGTTGTTATATCTTCTTCCCCCCCCCCCGGTTTTTGTGTGTGTGTGTGTGTGTGTGTGTGTGTGTGTGTGTGTGTGTGTGAGTTTATATATTAATTTTTAGCTCCCACCAATAAGTGAGAACATGTGGTATTTCTCTTTCTGTGCCTGACTTGTTTCACTTAATATAATTCTCTCGAGGTCCATCCATGTTGTTGCAAATGGCAGTATTTCATTCGTTTTTATAGCTGAGTAGTATTCCATTGTGTAGATGTACCACATTTTCCATATCCACTCATCTGATGATGGACATTTGGGCTGGTTCCAACTCTTGGCTATTGTAAAGAGTGCTGCGATGAACATTGGGGAACAGGTATACCTTCGACTTGATGATTTCCATTCCTCTGGGTATATTCCCAACAGTGGGATAGCTGGGTCGTATGGTAGATCTATCTGCAATTGTTTGAGGAAACTCCATACCATTTTCCATAGAGGCTGCACCATTTTGCAGTCCCACCAACAATGTATGAGAGTTCCTTTTTCTCCGCAACCTCGCCAGCATTTATCGTTCAGAGTCTTTTGGATTTTAGCCATCCTAACTGGGGTTAGATGGTATCTCAGTGTGGTTTTGATTTGCATTTCCCAGATGCTGAGTGATGTTGAGCATTTTTTTCATATGTCTGTTGGCCATTTGTATATCTTCCTTAGAGAAATGCCTACTTAGCTCTTTTGCCCATTTTTTAATTGGGTTGCTTGTTTTCTTCTTGTAAAGTTGTTTGAGTTCTTTATATATTCTGGATATTAATCCTTTCTCAGATGTATATTTTGCAAATATTTTCTCCCACTCTGTTGGTTGTCTTTTAACTCTGTTAATTGTTTCTTTTGCTGTGTAGAAGCTTTTTAGTTTGATATAATCCCATTTGTTTATTTTTCCTTTGGTTGCCCGTGCTTTTGGGGTCGTGTTCATGAAGTCTGTGTCCAGTCCTATTTCCTGAAGTGTTTCTCCTATGTTTTCTTTAAGAAGTTTTATTGTTTCAGGGTGTATATTTAAATCCTTAATCCATTTTGAGTTGATTTTAGTATACGGTGAGAGGTATGGATCTAGTTTGCTTCTCCTGCATATGGATATCCAGTTATTCCAGCACCATTTGCTGAAGAGGCAGTCCCTTCCCCAGTGAATAGGCTTGGTGCCTTTGTCAAAGATCAGATGGCAGTAAGTGTGTGGGTTGATTTCTGGATTCTCTATTCTATTCCATTGGTCAGTGTGTCTGTTTTTATGCCATAACAGTACCATACTGTTTTGGTTATTATAGCTTTGTAGTATAGTTTAAATTCAGGTAGTGTTATGCCTCCAGCCTTATTTTTTTTGCTCAGCATTGTTTTGGCTATGCGTGGTCTTTTATTGTTACATATAAATGACTGGATAGTTTTTTCCATTTCTGAGAAAAATGTCTTTGGAATTTCGATGGGGATTGCATTGAATTTGTATATCACTTTGGGTAGTATGGACATTTTCACTATGTTGATTCTTCCAATCCAAGAGCATGGGATATCTTTCCATCTTCTTGTATCCTCTCTACTTTCTCTCAGCAGTGGTTTGTAGTTCTCATTGTAGAGATTTTTCACCTCCTTGGTTAACTCAATTCCTAAGTATTTTATTTTTTCGGTGGCTATTGTAAATGGGCAGGCTTTCTTGATTTCTCGTTCTGCATGTTCACTATTGGAGAAAAGAAATGCTACTGATTTTTGTGTGTTGATTTTGTATCCTGCTACTGCACTGAAATCATTTATCAACACCTTTCAATAACAACTCTTAATGTAAAAGGCTTAAATTCCCCAATCAAAAGACACAGACTGGCTGACTGGATCAAAAAGGAGGACCCAACTATATGCTGCCTACAAGAGACCCACCTCACCCATAAAGATTCACACAGACTAAGAGTGAAAGGATAGAAAAAGATTTACCATGCAAACAGAAAAGAAAAACGAGCTGGAGTAGCTATTGTTATATCTGACAAAATAGACTTTAAACTAAAAACCATAAAAAGGTTCCATTTTCCAGGAAGCCCTTTAACAGGAACATTTTTTGACAAGAAATCGAACTGCTCCTTCTGAATTGCTCAGTCTCAATGCTAATTATCTTTTGTAATAATTGTGTTCTCCATTAATATTAATTAAACTCAAAATGAAATGTTAAAAATTGTTGTCACTAACACATATTTTAATGGTTCATTATATTTAAAGATAGAAGAGTACACATACATATACATACATACATATATATATATATAGAGAGAGAGAGAGAGAGAATTGGTTGTGAGTTAAGCACCTTTGCTTTAAATTTAAATAAAAACTTTTAATTAGTACTTAAGCCGTATAGATGTAAGTACTACCTGTTATGGAAAACAGGAGCATAGCACCCATTTGTAATCAATATAAAATCCAAGTGACTATAACTCAGACAGACATTCAGTACCTTTTGCATTGCAATATGGTCACTGATGTTTTATAGAACAACAATCACTACGTAAAAATTACTGAGCCAGATTGTGTCAAGTTCTTTCAGGAACAGATGCGGAGTTTTTATGGTTCACCCAAGAGTAGGAAGCGCATTATCATCTCTAGAGTACATACACTAAAACAATTATAAAGATGCCAAAATTATATGATTGCTCCAGTCTTTTTTCAAAAGGTGTGGTAGAAATTTGCCATGTCTGTAGTCACACAGCAAGTTTTGAACATTTCTCATTCATGTTTGAGGAAAGTCTCATATCATGACATTTCTCACCAAAGAAAACTCAGAAATTTGCTTTTCTAGTCTCTTGTACAGCTAGAATACTTTGCAGTGTTTCTACCTTTTCTAATCCTAAATACAGGACTCTTGTCCAGAAAAGAGCAACATCAGCAGCAAACACCATATCTGGCAAGAGCAATGGCAGAATCCCCAGGGCTTCAGGGCTAAAAGCAAAGCAAGCTCCTGGTGGCTAGTGCCCACATCAGCAGTATAAGCTGTGGAGACTCTGCCCAGTCCTGTCCAGTAGGGTCTTTGCTGGAACATCCCTACATTGGGATGTGTGGCCATGTGATAGTTTCCATGCCTGACTTTATGACCCACCCAAAGATCCAAATAACTTCCAATAAATTCTATTTTTACTTCGATTATATAGTTTCTTCCTTTTCTTTTTTTTATCTAGGAATCTGACCTATCAAAAATTGGTGCCAAACAGGCTATAGGCAATGAAATCTCAAGGGAATGGAAATCCAGTGCTAATTATCAGGCCTGATTTTGTTACCAAGCTGGAAAAGACCCAGCTGATATTGAAGGATGAGATTCTGGCTGTCCCTGGCAGACCGTCGCAAAGGAGTTATTTAAAATTTTAACTATGGTTACTGATATAATCTACCTATATTTATGGTTTCTAGAGGTACAACATTGGCATGCAGAATACGAGTTCTGTAGGATAGGCTGATTGTTTCCAGTTGTACTGTAGCATTAGAGAAAAATAATGACTGCTCCCCCTAATTTCTCAACTCAAACTGATCAGATAAACAGGAGTTATTTATGGCTGTGCTGAAAGAATTTACTTCCCAGTCACTGTAGAACTAAAGGAGTTAAAGATTAAATTCATAAATGGCAGAATTATAATGTTAATTGAATTGTCAGCTTCACCAGTTATTTTATTTGAAACTCAGGGAATTATTGTTCAAGTGTGAGACTTTGAGAATGGGATTGGAGAAATATGGGAAGTACAGATCATTCAGAGTATAGCATATCCACAAACCCTACTGAATTTCCCTTGCCAGCAATATTCATCCCTCTGCCTTTCTCTCATGTGTCTGTTTCTACTGTACTTAAATGCCCTACAATGACCCATCTGAGATAGATGTCTATGGGCATGTCAGTCTTTCTCAGTCTCACCCCAGCCTCACTTCATTGCCTACAGTTTTAGACTCAAGTTGGTTCCTGTTTGCTTGGGAGTGGATGAGTTGGAGCAAACCCGGAATAAAGCTTGCTTTGCAAAATAATTGCATGATTTCTCTACCAAAAAGGTAGAGAATGTACATGGGAATGGATCCCAAAGATTTTAGAACATAACACAATATGGGAGCTGATATGCATATACATACCAAATAATCTGAATTCAATGCTCTATTCAGAGTGGACAAACTCTCTGTAAAATGGCAGATAGTACATATTTTAAGTTTTACACACTGTATGATTTCTGTCATAACTACTCTGCTTTGTTACTGTAGCCAGGAAATAGCCACTGATAATACATAAATAATGAAACTGTGTCCCAATAAAACTTTTGGTAGCATGCTGAGTTTGACCTGCTGGCTGTAGTTTGCCGACTCCTGTGCTTGCTAATGCGTTATTAGTGATCATCAGTGTCTATGTGGTTCACTGAAATTTCTGCATCAGAGTAAACAAAAGCTAAATTAGTTTGAAATGACAAGTACTGCTTCAGAAGAAATTCAAAGCCTTAGGAAAGAACTGAGTACAGATCCCCCAAATCTACCAAGCTATCAACGCCCTATTGTACAGTACAGAATTGGGAAGGGAGTCTATGTGTGGTGAAGTGGTGAAGATAGTCCAGACTTGGAACTATTATCATGGTCTTTCACCTGGTCTCTGATAAATTATTATACAGTCCTAAAGCTTCTTGAATGAAGCTTAATGCTATTACTGTTAGGAAGGACTATGTAAGAACTTTACAGTTGTATGCTCTAAATATTTCTTATAGCTTTCCTCAAAGGTATCCATGGCCAATTGTTAAAGTAATTTTACACACAGGTTTGAGAGTTACTTAGAACAATCAGTCATTATTAGAAACTCTCTAGCTAACACAAATATATGAGAACCTGGCATGTCACTGTCAATCAATAGCATGTTTACCAGGGTTCAGGCAATTAATGTAAGTTTTGAACAAGTTCAACTCAGGTACATCCACTTGAACCTGGAACATCGTCTGTACTTATGTACCCAGTTCCTGAAAAAAGAGCTATAAATATTTTCTCATCAATTTCCAGAATTGCCATATTCCCTCTCTGATTCATGGTTAGAGAAAGTCAGGTGGAAGCCCCAGAAGTCTCTCTTCCTATCAAAATAGTAAATTAAAATATCTATCTTATTTCTGAGATAATTGTACTGATTAGTGCCAAGTGTGAAAGATGTAAACCATTTGTTATTACTTTTCTTTTGTACTTGCAAAAAACAGATTTACATAATTTCAGTGGATCTTCATAAACACAATCAGATGGTCCTCCAAATGTGCTTGGGTACACTTTAGTGTGTTTGGGTATGTTTAACGTGTTCGAGTTTGTTTAACTTGAGTAAATATACCTGGCATCTGATATACAACTGTTGATCTAGAAATTTGTGGCTTTTTCTACATTTGATTAATTCAAATATTTTTAAAAATGTTCATGTATGACAAGAATCTGGATACATTTTTGTCTTATAATCATGGAAATGCAAAATTTCTGTCACTGTGTCAATTTGTCTGCAAGGAGTTAAGTATTTTCTTATTCCATTTAATACCATGATGACCTATTACTGTGATCATATCATGCTAATACTAAAATGAAAGTAATAAGTAGTAGGTGCACTAAATATTTTGGTAAGGTCTAGATAAAACAGAGACTGACACTTTTGAGTTTCTGGGTGTCCAGACTCTTGGATATTTTGGGAAATCCACTCCATATAAAAGGTAATTTATTGCCCCTTACAGTCTCTACCACTAACAAAGAACGCAACAAAAAGGGCCAATGCTTGATGGACTTTAAACATTGGAAACAACAAAAATCACATTGGAATGTTCTGCTCAGGTCCATTTCCTGAGTGACCTAAAAGTCTTCTGCTTTTGAGAGGGTTCTAGAGCAAAAGAAGTCACTCAGCAAACTTGCGTTATACATTATGCAAACAGTTCTGTGATATTGCTCCAGTGACCCAGTAAGTCCAAGAAAACTTGAAATTTCTGTTATAAATCACAATATACAACTTGCTTTCATGGAGCTTACATTCTAATGATGCAGATAGACAACATTAATAATTTTATTTCTAACACACCTTGGATCTTACATTTTTTTGTTGTTTATTATTTTCTATCTGGACATTAGAATACATGCTTTGTGAAGGGAGAGTTTTGTGTTCTTTTTCTTTGTTTTGACTTTTTCTCACTTGTTCCTAGCCATAACCTCAGAGTCTGGCACACAGTAAAAACCCACAATTTAGTTGTTCAATAATAGTATTTTAAGTGCTACAGAAATGCTTTTAAAAGTTCAGAATGGAGGAGAAAGACAATGACATATGGTTAGGGTCAAGGGCAACATTTCAGTATTTCTTTAGGAAAATATTCTGACAGAAATGAGTCTTTAACAGACCCCAAAGTTGGTGAGACATTATTCTAGTCAGAAGCAATATGAATGGACAAGTTCCTGAGATCAAGTGAACTTTGTGTGTTTGAGGAAAAACAGAAAAGACAAATTACTTGGTAAAGTAACAAAAGGAGATGATGGCAAGACACAATTTTGGAGAAGTGGGCAGAAAATAAATCATTATAGGGTTTTATATGGCATGACGAGGAATTTGGATTTATTGTGAGACAGAATGGGACAACACTAGATTTTTAAATAAGAAATTTATGTGGTTAGATTAATATTTTTAAAGATCTCTCTGACTTCTGTATAGCCTTGGCTGCAGGTGGAGAATCAGTTAGGATAAGGTGGTTATAGCACAATGAAGAACTGATGATGGCTTAAGTCACATTGGTATTGTGGTGGTAGTGGGCTAGGGCAGAAGTGGTAATGATCACGGTAGTAGTATTGAGCAGTGTGATTGCGGATTTGTTCATGGTGTTAGTGATAGTGGTGGCAGTGGACTAGGGTGATTAATGATGGTAGTAGTGGGGGTGATGGTCATAGCAGAGGTAGTGATAGTAGCGGTAGAAGTTTTCTCAACTTCCTCCTTGTGAAATAAAGTTATGTGCCTCCTAGAATGGCTGGAAGGATTAAATTATCTAAAACATTAAAACAATTAGAAATTTTTGAGAGCTAAGTGAGCATAAAATAAATTCTGAAAATATATTATTTTATTTCCAAAGGCACCAACCTAACTTACCTGTTCCACCTTCTGACGCTGTATAATATGTCCACTCACATGAAGTGAAATTCTCTTCTCTGGTAACAATGAATCATCCATTTTCCATTGAACATGCTTTGTTCTTTTCTGAACATCACACTTTAAATGAGTGATTCACCTTGCTAAGACACTTCAGTTTCTCATCTTCAACTATATGATTAATATATACCTTTCAAAGTGCGTTAAACATTTCTTAGGACTTTTGAAGACTTTTCTCCACCCTTCAATAAAACAGGATCTTAGTATGAATAAATATCTGCTCCAATGTTCTTCTTCAATCGTGTAGTATTTGATTATTTATTAAGTTATGAAAATAAATAACCAAAAATATATATATTTAAAATACAGCAATGTATGCATGCACAGTAGAATACAGGGCACTTATGTTTATAGTCACATGACTAAATCTCATAATTTTGTGATTATAGAAGAACGTGTACAACTGCATTCTTGCAAAACTAAAAATTCAACAGGCATAACCACATCACCTTCAATATTATAAAAGCCAAGAAACAAACAAAAGTAATACCTCACAAGAACTTTAATTTTTCCCCCCTCAGGGATTTCCAAAATACCTCTATAATACTTAAGGCACAATGTTTTTGTTTTTGTTATCTTCTTTTTCCTTGTAGTTTTTTGCTTGGATCAAAACAATATAAGAGAAAATAGAGAAAAGGCATCAAACTCCTTTGTAAAATTGAAAGTATTTCCATTACTTTAGTCACGAGTAAAGAATTGCATGTGTACTTCTTACGCGTGTAATTTGTCTTTGTTAGGACAAATAAGACTGCTGTGTGCATTGATTTATCAAGGGCAAATGTGCTAATATACTATTGTCCTCATTGAAAGAAAATCATCAGATTCCTTCATTTTGACACATAGAACATTCTGGAATAAATAGACAAAGTAGACATGTAAGTCAAGTTCATCTCAAGTAAATTTAAAGTTAGAGCAATTAATCAATGATGAGGTAATGGAATTTTAGATGAATCGCTGGGCTGATACGGATTTTGTCACGCTAATGTCATCTTGTATAACTAGGAATATCTGCAATCTGCCTTATTCTGTATAGTAATGAGAGACTTCATATATCTATATAATAACGCAGTAAGTCTCGTAACTTAGAAGAGCTTATCTACAGTCAAGTGAATGCTCTAAGACAGTGAATGATTAGTGAGCCTTAGTTAATCTCCATATATGATTTATAATCCTGTCTGGTACTGTTAGACAGAATATCCCTTGGAATGTAACATGTAAGGAATAGAGTAACATTTCATTTTAATTTTTTGATATAGTTCTTGATTTGGTGAAAGTATTTTTAAAATATTATTTTTTAAAAATATATGCTTTCAAATATACTGTAGCCCTACAGTAATGAAACAGTTTCACAAAGAAAATGCTGATATATGTGAAAGATATATGTGACATATACAGCACCATTTAAGGACAAGACATTAGGGTTATACAAAACAGAACTCAAACTCTGCTTTTAGCAACCTACCACATCTTGACCTTGGGTAAATTACGTGTTCTAGGACTCAGCATCTTCAATCAAAAGAGATGTAATTTTTTATAGAGACGACATTTGTAATGCGTTTCATTTGGAAAGTACCATATAGTAAATTAGTAAATAATCCAATAAATTGTTGCCACTGTAATTACTTAAATACCAAAAGATAAATGTTTACTTCATAATAGAGTAAATTTTATGTGATTTACCTAAAAACAATTAAAATATCTTACATAAAGTTAAATTTAATTATGAAAAATTATAAATACTGTCTGTTCTTTAGGAACGTCTAATCAATATTAATTACTAGTAGAAATTCAAAAAGGAGGTGGGAAACCTGTAATGTTTAGTTAAGCATGTTGAAAAACCATTCATTGGTTATATCACTTTGGGAAGATCACATATATCTGAGGTCTTTAAAAATTACTTATTAATTAGCTAACTCTAGTTACTATGATCTCTCCAATAAACAAAATTTATGACTTTGGTTGCCTTAAGCATGCATAGGTAATTGGTATTTTTATTTGGGGAAATTCTCTTTAATATTTTCTTTCATAAAAATTTTAACTAACTCAGATGCAAAAGCATACTTTATGGTTTGTCTCTCTTTAACACCTACTCAAAGCAGAGCTTGCACTAATGGCCTGTAAAGAACTTTCTAATATTTTCTTTCTATGATTTTATAGTAATAAAAAAATTAATTTGGAAGATCATTTTAGATGTTTTGAAAGTTCAAACATCTCTAATTCATTTTCTCAAATTTTCTTTGATCTTTTGTCTAATTTTGAGCCCAAAA
Organism: Cynocephalus volans; assembly: GCF_027409185.1. Lineage (NCBI taxonomy): Eukaryota > Metazoa > Chordata > Mammalia > Dermoptera > Cynocephalidae > Cynocephalus > Cynocephalus volans. The sequence goes on along the minus strand of NC_084461.1, from coordinate 26,773,935 downwards.
TATCTGTGAAAGTATGGAGTTCATTATCTTTAGTAAAATAGTTTGGAACAGAGGCCAGAACATGACTCAGTTTTTCAGTCAAACTGACATTCTGACATGAAAAGGAATGCAGGAAGTATTAGAACCCCAACCTGGACAAATGCAGGCACAGTTCAGCTGTGTTCATGCACTAAACGAAAGTGACTTGCACTGGTGGAGATGGAGACCACTATGGTGCCACACAAGCCCACAGTGACTCAAGCAATCTAGAGGTTTAATCCTTTACCTAAATAAGTTACACTAAAATATCAACTTTTTACACCGGGAAGTACTCTTAAGCAGACTCAGTTTAGCAGAAGGCTCTAGAGACTCAGAATTCTAGAACTAACTATGTTTCACGTTAGTGTGAACAAGCGTCCTAGCCATTCTGCACTTTAGTTTCTGTAAATGTAAAACTGGAATTATAGAATAGATACTCCTTCTTGTCAGTTCTTATTCTCAGGTTCAGACACAAAATTATATGCATGCTTTACTCAATTATAATTTTATTTATTAATTTATTAATATTTTTAAATAGGTTGATGATTTACTCATGAGCACATTAAATGGCTAATAGAAGAACTAGTAATTATGTTTTCTTAATTCTACTATCTCAGCATTGAAAGGGATGCGTACTTAATATTATAGTTATTTCTAACAATCCTGGAGTATTTTGCTTTATTGGCAGTTACACAGCTAATGTTGGCAAAATTTATATTTAAAATTTTATTTATTGTTTCTCACTACATTATAAGATTAATCACTCACTCTTCATTCTGTATTGGGGAATGTCAGGGATGACAGTTACACACACACACACACACACACACACACACACACACACATGCATACACATGCACGCAGAGAGAGAGAGAAAGGAAGAGGGGAGAGAGATCCATTAACAGAGACAGGGAGAAAGGAAGAAAGGGGTGTCTGTCAGTTTATCAGTATGTTTAGAGAATGTTTTTACCATGTGTATAATACTTTAACATGATTCAACAACATAGAATTTATCATAAAAAAGTAAGTCATTCATGATTTCAGCCACATAAATTTGAGCATAAATATGATTAATTTGACTTTCTAGCAATATGTCCAAATGGAAGTTTCTATCAGAATAGTGCATTAAATGTGGGGGAAAAAGATGACTCGAGCAAGGTGAATTATTTAAATTAATTTTTCCATATGGTTTATTAAAAGTATGAAGCAAAGACAGAAAAAATAAAGTACCTCATACTTAAGTCTAATAATTGCATGATTTAATTCTATGCAATGCTCACAAAAGTACCTGAATCAAAGAAATACTTAAAATTAAATATATTACAAAAGTGAATGAATCATTTACCATAGAAAAAATATAAAATGTCAGAATGCCCAAATAAATCATTTTATAAGCCCATAATCTAATACATTACAACCATTAGGTGAAGTTTTAAATAAAATTAATATACGAGAATGCTTTATGATATGTCGTAGATTAGAAAGAAGATAAAAGCCTGTTGCCAACCTTTACTACTCTAATTTTGTTTAAAAAATATGACTATATGCATGTGTGTGTGTGTATAAGTGGATATATATACACATACATTTGTATACACACATATGTACTTTATATATATGTATACACACATAGATACATAAACACACATATTATATATATGGGATGTACAATAAGAGTATAATCCTGCACAGATATGAGTGGAGATATACACTGAAATATCAAGTGTTATTAAGTTTAACTTGTAAATCTGTAAGAAAATAAATTTATTTGGTATAACATCACATCAGTAAGGTGCAGTAAAAATTCATTTTATTTTAAAGCAAGAATATGTTCCCTGCCTAAAAGAATAACAGTTATTGAGTGTTGAACTCTACCATAATTTTCTACAAGTCAAATATTTGGATTACTTTTCCTTTATTCATTCATTATTCCTGAACTCATTCATGTCTTTAATCAGCACAAAACTCAATTAGACTGTCGTAGCCATGGTTTATCATAGTATACATGATGAATAAGAGAAGGGGGGGTGTGTAAAAAATACCACAAAATCAATTAAGTCTATAACTTAAAGTATAAAAAATGGTGCTGCATATATTTTTTTCCTAAAGACCTAATAGGCAAAAGAAATAAAATGGGTGGTTTATTCACAGGAAATTTTCAATAAACACTTCAAAGGGTGTGGTGGTATAGTGGGCATGGCATTTAATAAAACCATTCTGTGCAAGTTATAATAACATCTCAGAGCTTTCTTGTTGATACAATGGAGCCATACATATTTTAAAAGACATAAATTCAATCATCGGTTGGTTGTCAGATAAAACAGGACATTCTCCACAGCAAGAATCCTTTAAGAATTTACTTTCAGGAAAGATCTACACCACTCCAAGCAAAAGATATGTCTCCTCCTGAGTAAGTCAATCTTAAAATAAGAGGCACTGATTGTCTCAATAATATCTAAAGCACTGATCTTTATTGAATGACCACACCAGCTGATATAACCTAGATGATTCAATATTTGGCCGGTGTCATCATCCAAAAGAATATACTGCAGAGCTCTGATCCCTCCAGTGATTCTCTTGCACGGACACTTGCACTTTGCCTTGGCTTTCCAATGATTCCCAGGCACCAGAAGCGGTCTGTCCAAATATCCACCCTGCAGAAACATTGCCTATTGATTTGCAATGGTGATATGTGGCTCATGACAAAACTCCTAGGTTTTTGTGTTTTATGCTTATTGCTTGTGACTTTTATGTGCTTACATAATGTTTTCTTTCACTGAAAATCTAAATTATTTTAAGGAGTGATGTCTATCAAGGATTAGAACACAGAGTAACATTTTTAAATATATTTTACACATATTAAATGAGCTAATGAATAAATGCAAAAATTGTAAGTGCACATGAAAGTGATGCCATTTTTCCTTTTATTTTGGCTATTATTCTACTTCTCACATTTTATTTTAAAGTCATTTTCACATTACTGTATAATATGTTGAACAATTTAAGTTAATGTGGTCTAATTTTTCAGAAAAAGTTAGGACCTATGCCCTGAAGAATCCTATTTAAACACATGACTGACCTCTTTCATTGAAAAAGATGTGCCAGTATAATAATAGTAACTAGTTTTTCGTAACGTACTTTTAATAACCAAAGATCCTAAGGCTGCTCATAGATTCTCTTATATTAACTCCTCTGGTTGAATTCAATTCTGGGATAGAAAATTACAAGTGTTTGGTGAAGGCAGAGCAGACATTTATTAAGAAGCAAAAATATTTCTTCAATATTAAGGCAGATTTTAAAATATTAAAGAGCCAACAAAATTTCTGTTTGAGAATATAAAATCTTATATATTAAATTCTAAATAGAATAAACTATGGAAAACAGAATTTTTGAAATACATCTAAACACATATACAATAGTTTACAGAGCCTATTGAAAACATCCCTCTCCCCACTTTTGCTTTAACTAAACCATACTTAATTATTTTGTAATACTCTTCTAGTGCATTGCTGAATCCTAAATTTAGGATTTAATGCACTTCCAAAAGTGAGTCTTCTCAGTTTTGTGTTGGTATGGGTATGCATTTGTTAATATTTCCTGATTTTTCTCTCAGCCTTCTATTTCCTTCCCTCCCTCCCTTCTTGCTTAATCTCACTGTCTCTTTCTTTTTATTTCCTGATATTATGCCTTGCTTCCTTACTTTTTAGATTTATGTTGTTTCATTTTAGATGTATCTCTTTTAAACCTCTAATAGCTTGATTATTTTATTTTTTTTTAGCAACTGTAGCTTCTCCCTCTTTTTATTTTTCAGTAATAACTCACTGACATAAGTGTGATCATATATATTCACAAAGTTATTTATGCCATCTTATTTTTTATATTTCAATTGATTTCTTTTTTTGTTTAATCGTTAACGTTACATACTGTGAAGTTAACTTTTTCTGTCCAGTTTCACGAATTTTGGTACATTCTCTGACCCTAAATTTTTCTAATTTTCTGGAACATCCTATAAATGCAGTTATGCAACATGTAGGCTTCTTTCAATACAATACTTTTGAGAGTCATTCAGGTTGCTGCATGTAACAGTAGTTCATTATTTTTTTATTGCTGACTAACATTCCATTGTGTGGATACACCACACTTTGCGTAGTCAATTCACTTAAGGATGACACATTCATTGAAGAACATTTGGATTGTTTCTGCCATTTAGTAATTACAAATAAAATTGCTATCAGCATCTGTGTACATATTTTAGAGTAATCATAAGTTTTTATATCTGTAGTGTGAAACCTAGAAAGAGATTTCTGAGTTACGTGGTAAGTGTATGCTTAGCTTTGTACATGAAACTGTCAAACTGTTTTCCAGAGTGGCTATACCATTTTGCATTCTTGCTAGTAATATATCAGTTCCAGTTGCTCCATTACATCTTTGTCAAGATTTGGTATTGGCAGTATTATTTTATTTTATTTTATCCATCCTAATAGGTGTGTAGTGTTGCCTCATTATAGTGTTAATTTGCATTTCTCTATGGTAATAATATTGAACATTCTTCACGTTCTCATTTGCTAGTTGTATATCCTCTTTGGTGAAGTGTATACTCAAGAATTTTTCTCATATTCTAGTCTGGTTTACATGTGTTTTTATTTTTGATCTTGAGTAATTTTTACATATTCTGGATACATATTCTTTGTCAGATATGCAATTTTCTCTGAATATTGTAACTCTTCCTTTCATTCTCTTAATAGTACCTTTCCCAGAGCAAAAGAAATTAAATTTTTATTAAATCCATTTTTCCATTTGTATTGGTTGTTCAAAGAGAAAGAACCAATAAGATATGTATATAAATATATGAGAGGGGATTTACTAGGGGAATTGGCTCCTGTGATTGTGAAGGTTGAAGAGTCCCACAATAGGCTGTCTGCAAACTGGTAGCATGGCTCAGACCAAGTCCAAAGCCTCTGAACCAGGGAAGCCAATGGTGCCAGTGGTGTAAGTCCTGGAACCCAAAAGCTGAAAAGTCATGAGTTTGGATGTCCATGGACAGGAGAACTCAGTGTGTCCCAGTATCAACTCATAGAAAGAAAGTTGCCTTTTCCTCTGATTTTGTTCTCTCCAGGCCCCCAGTTGATTGGATGGTTCCTGCCCATCTTGAGGTCCTGTCTTTCCCACCTAGTCCACTCAGACCCACATGGACACCTTCATGGACACACCCCAAAAGATAGCTTTACCAGGTTTCTAGGTATCTCTTAATCTAATCAAGTTGTCACCTAGAATTAGCTCTTCCTCATTATGCTTTCAGTGTCACATCTAAGAATTCTTAGAGTTCTAACCCATGGAGTTTTTTTCTACGTTTTCTTCTTACAATGCTATAATTTGACATTTTATATTTAGATCTTTAATCCATTTTCAGTTACTTTTTAATAAGGTATAAATGTTAGGTCAAGTTTCTTTAATTGTATATTGATTTCCAATTTCTCCAACACCATTTGTTAAAAAGACCATACTTTCTTCATTGAATGTCTTTGTATCTTTGTCATAAATTTATTAGCCATAATCATATAGGCCTATCTGTAGGCCCTATTATTTTCCATTAATGTGTTTGTGGAACTTCTTGTCTGTTTATTTTTACAGTCAATTTTACTAGAATTTTAATTAAAATTATGTATAATCTGTTCATTAATTTGAGGAAAATTGATACCTAAATAATATTGAGTGTTCCAATCTTTGAACATACTACATCTCACCATTTATTTAAAATGATATGTTATTAGTATTTTCACTTTCAGTATATATATCCTGTATATGTTTTGCAAACTTTATATTTAAGTATTGTGCTTGATACATATTTTAATTATATATCTTTTTATTTCATTTTCCAATTGTTCATTGCTAGCATATAAAGTCATGGTTAATTTTTACACAATGCTTTTGTATCATTTGCCCTTGCTAACTTTATTAATTAGTATTAGGAGTTTCTTTTGAGAAATTTTTACAATTTTATGAGTGGCTACAGGATATCTTCTACTGAGATGGTATAAGAAAGCTGTTTCACAATCTTTATTAAAGTTGAACATTCACATGACCTATGTACAATAATTCAACTTTGGTGTATATATTCTAGAGAAAATTCTGTACAAATGCCCCCCGGATGTACATACTGGATTATTTTTCACAGTAACGTGTTCAATAGCAAGATATTAGAAACAGCCTTGAATTCAGGATGGCACTGTATTTATGCAATAGATTATAATACAACATTGAATAAGGAGGTGTAAACAAAAATATTAATAAATCTTATAAATATGTTTGAGCAAATAAAGCATGTTGTAGGAAATTACTTACAGGATGAGAACATACAAAACATATAGAACATGCAATGTTGTTACATGAATTACATAAGACACACTTACATGCAGTAAAATTATACCTGGAAATTAACACTAAATTGAACATGAGTACTTACATGTGTTGGAGAAATGGTGGAAGCAAATTTAGAAAATGGTACAAAGCAAATAGTGGTTTATATTTTGGATAATACATTATTTTATATGCTAGATAATAAATGATATTTGCACTTCATTTTGTGTCTTGAATGTTAATGTTAAAAAAAAAATCCTAAAAAACTCATGTCTGTAATTTTGGATTCTGTAAAGCATCTATTAAAACTAAGCCAAAGTTATTAAACTGCACAGAAATCAGATATGACTTTTGCCAGAAAATTTCCACTTCTCCTTCAGTATTGTCATTGCTTCATTGGTGATTAATAGCCAATAAAAAAAGATTCTCACCAATAAAGAAGTCCAGAGCACAGCCATTTCTTTAACACAGAAATCCCAAGTGCCACTATGTACCTCTTCCAGACTGGCCATATTTCAGGACAGATAGCAGCACTATTTATCAATTGGGCCTAAAAGGTTGGTTGAAGTGGCTCTCCCACACAAGAAAGAAGAAATGGTTTAAGAATTGATCGATGCATCCCATAAAATACCATCAGTGACAGACTATATAACTGCCACTTGTCAGTGATTAGCAAATTTATTGAGAAAAGGCTACCTAGATAAGAAATATAGGACAATAACATGTGAACCTACCAAAGGAAAGAGTCGTGAGCACTTATAAGGAAACAGAAATGTGTCATTGATCTTTTGGAGAGACAGTAGACCACATAGTAACTTCCTTTTCAAAAACTGGGACTGTTTGCAATTGGTGAACTAGTACATACATCAACCTGAGGCCTATTGCTATTACTGAGTGAATCGATGTTTTGTGGTATGTTATTTAGGGAATCGAGGAAACTGATCTACTTTTTTACTATGATAACAACATGTTTATAAGTGTAACTACAAAAATGCATATTCAATATGCCTTTGAAACTCAGGGAATTTAAGGAGCTTTATAGCAATGGTGATATTTAACTAATAGCAAGTATGATTTTCCCAAATGGTAAACAAGGAGTCAGTGAACCAGACAGAAGATATGAGATGTGTGTAGCAACATGGGAAAAACAACATGGAAAAATGTTTTGTCAGTTGTTGTGGCATAGAAAGCATAGAAGTGGAAAGGTTTCTTCTGGAAAGGTTAGTTCAGTTCTTGTCAGAGGGACTCTGATGCTGTGCAGAGAAATACCCTCTCTCCTGTAGACAAGTGAAGAGGGATTGGAATGAATTAGCAATGGAAAGGCAAGATTGAATATACACTTAAAAGTTAACTGGACAGCTTAAATGCTCTCACCACAAAAAATTGGTTAATATGTGAAGTGATGGATGTTTTAAATAGCTTGGCTTAATCATTTCACAATGTGTGTGTGTGTGTGTGTGTGTGTGCACGTGCATATCAAAACATAATGTGATATATCATAAATATATACAATTTTTAATTTTATAATTATTCCTTATTGTGGTATAAAAAATTAACTTTAAAGGTGGGAGTCAGGAGGTTAGTCATTGGATAAACGAAGACAATATAGAAAATAATAATATAAATAGAAAAGAGGGTAAAAATATATTTATTTTTACAATTTAATTTATAAAGGCTATAATCGTGGTCTAGGCAGAATGATGAAAACCTGAATAGAGGCAGGAATAATGGGCTGAAGACAAAGGTATGAAATTGGAAAATATGTCTATGATATAGTAGGTAATTATCTCTACATCTGATTTATTTTCAATTTAAGAAGAAAAATTGAATAAGAAAGTGATAGTTTTTCATGCTTGATCAAATTATGGCACGCACTGTGAAACCAAATCCAGCACATAGAATAGTGTGACAGGACTTCTATTATTGGCCACAAGGGAATTTAACTCATGAAATTTCCATGCTGGTTTCAGCAGAAAGTTTTTGTTTCTGAAATTTTATCACATAGGAAATTAGTTCTTGCTAATTATCCATAAATTATTTTAAGTTTTTTAAGTTTACTGTATTTTAAAAGGATTACTTAATTGATAGGAGCCAGCAAGCTATCTCTACTCTAAAACACCTTTTCACCTGTCATGTTGTCTAAACTACCACCATTAGTTTTATCAATATTTTACAACAATCTATTAAACTGTAAATATTCATGCAGGGAATAAAAATCTAAACCATATTTTCATTTAACAGAAATCAGTGTATCATGTATTTTGAATGATGATAGTGAGGTTAGAGGAAACACTTGGAGAATGAGGCATAAATTAGCAAGGATATTAGAGACACACTGTCTATTTGAAATCTTACCAGATCCTAACCCTGATCCTTGTATCTGCCGTCTTTAGTATGGTCTGTATTTACACACACACACACACACACACACACACACACACACACACACACACACACACACACACACACACACACACACACACACACACACACACGGCAATTCAAAAAGTCCATGGAAAAATCGGTTTAGAAGACAATACAAATCTTTCCGTGGATTTTTTCAAGTACTCTTGTACTTCTTTTAATCAGATATATTTGCTGGTTTAATGACCTTTTCTCTACAGAAGAGTGGAAAAAGTTTTATGCAATTTCTTATGATACAATTGACTAAGTAATCCCACCTGAATCCATTTAACACACTGTCTGGAAACTACCAGATCCGTGGATATCTTTGTAGCTTTTCAGATGCTTTTGAATAAGTGTGTATACCAAAATCTAAGTTACAATAGCCATAGGCCCATAAGCGTTTTTAAGGAAGACATTCAGATAGACAGAAAAATGATAGGTAGGTAGATAAATAGATAGGTGGATGGTAGAAAGATAGATGGTTACAGATAAAAAAAATACATAAGTATGTGTATATATGTACATATATGCAGATACAGATACAAATCTGTAGATAAAAGATAGATGATAGACAGTCACAGGTGGGTAGCCAGAAATGTTCTCCTCCCTTACTGTTTTTATCTATTGTTCCTTGAGATTATGCTCATTTTTCAAATGAAGAAAAATGGGTAGAACAAGAATTCATATCTAGCAGTCTGACTCCATTAGTTGTCATCCCAATATTTGTAGTATGTGGAGAGGAAATGTTTCCTGGGAAGTAAACAGCTGTAGTTTATTACAAAGCTTTTTTAAAGTCAGCCTCTATGGTGCAGAACATCCTTTCAACTTTTTATTGAGCATTCATGTAAAAACCAAATAGGTTTATAATAAGTCAATATAAAATAGAATGAGATATTATGGAGTGGTTACTACTTGATAGGACTCACACAAGGTAACACGTCATAGCAGAACAATGAAATCAGTTCAAAGCTGTATCTTCCTTTGTCTTTATTTATTTTTCCTTTTTTCTTTTCCATTTCTTTGTCTTCTTTTTTTCTTAACTGTGGTGCAGAGTTAAGGCAAGGAGCTGGATGAAAGCTTGCTGATAGGCCCTCCTCAGGCTCAGTAAGAACATTATGGAATAGAAAACATGTGAGTTTAAAAAAAAAATTAGCAATCTGTTACACCTCAGGCATGTTTTTGAAGATAATATTTAATACTGTTAAGATCACAATACTCCACAAATTAATGTAAAAATTTAATGCCATTTCTTCCAATTCCCAACTCTCTCTACAGAACTTGACAAGCTCTATTTTCCTAAACTTTACATGAAAATGCAAATAAAACTGAATACTCACAACATTCTTGAAAAAGAAAAGAAAATTGGATGACTGTCACTTCCCAATAACAAATCTTACTTTAAATTACCATTATCAAGACAGTATGATACTAGCATAAGAAAAGATTCATGTATGTCAGTGAAATACATTTAAAGGTCCAGTAATAAACATTTTCATTATGGTAAATTGATATTGACAAAGGTGCCTAAATATTTCAATGGGTATAGGACAATCTTTTCAACAAATGCTGTTGGGAAAACTATATATCCACTTGCAAAAAGATGAAGTTGGACCCTTAACTCAAATCACGCACACACACTACAATACTCAAAATAGATATCTTACTGTGTGTAGGAGCTAAGACTATAAAATTAATAGAGAAATATTACAGTAAATACTTGTAATTATCAATTAGGTAAGAATTTCTTAGGTATTAAACCAAAATCGAATTCGAAAAATGGAAATAAATAAAAAGATAAAATGCACTTAATAACATTTTAAAACTTATGTTTTTCAAACAAGACAATGGGGAAAATTAAAAGGCAAATCAATGAATTTGAAAAAATATTTTAAATTATATACCTGTGTAAGGTCTAGATTTCAGAATATACAAAAACTTCTTTTTTTATTTACATATTTGTGGAGTACGATGGTGACTATCAATAGTTGTGTACAATGTGTGATGGTCAAATCAGGATATTAGCTTATTTGTCATTTCAGTAAGTAATCATTCTTTGTGTCCATTAACCTCCTTCCCTCTTTCTCCCTCATCTACCTATACTAACTACAGTTCTGTTCTCTCCTTCTAAGAGTTCAATGTATTACGGTGATTGTTGTTTCTTTCTCTCTCTTTTTTTATTGTTTATTTGTTTACTTATGAATTCAGTTCCCATTTATGTGTGAGTATATGTGGTATTTCTCTTTCTGTACCTGGGTTTCACTTAGGATAATCTTCTCCAGGCTCATCCATGTTGTTGGGAATGGCTGGATTTCATTCTTTTTTATGGCAGAGTACTATTCCATTGTTTATGTATACCACATTTTCCTTATCTTTCCATCTATGGACATTTAGGTTGTTTCCATATTTTGGCTATTATAAATAGAGCTGCAATAAACATGGGAGTGCAGGTATCCCTACAACATGATGATTTCCATTCCTTTGGATATATACCCAGTAGAGGTATTGCTGATTATATGGTAGATCTATCTGTAGTTGTTTAAGGAACCTCCATACATTCTCCACAGTGGCTGTACTAATTTGCAGTCCCATGAACAGAGCAAGTGTTCTCCATTCTCCACATGAATACGATCCCAAAAGCACAAAAAACAAATCAAAAATTTTTTAAAAATGGGATTATATCAAACTAAAAAGCTTCTGTACAAATGAAATGATCAACAGAGTGAAAAGACAACCTACAGACTGAGAGAAAATATTCACAAACTATGCATCCAACAACGGATTAATATCCAGAATACACAAAGAGCTCAAACAACTTTACCATAAAAAAACAAATAATCCAATTAAAAAATGGGCAAAGGAGCTGAATAGACATTTCTCAAACGGTGACATACAAATGGCCAACAGGTATATGGGAAAAATGCTTCACCTCCTTAATCATAAGAGGAATGCAAATCAAAAGCACTTTGAGATATTGTCTCACCCTAGTTAGACTGGCTGTTATCTAAAATACAGATAATAACCTCAGGCATTTTCACAACAGATCTTTTTTACAATGTATAGTGGATTGAATTTTGTCTCCCCAAAACTCACTGAAGCTTGAATTGTGTCCCCCAAGTTTTATGTATTAGGAACTTGGTCCCCACTGTGACTGTCAAAAAGGAGGGCAATCCTATTACAGTAATTGAAAGGTGGAGCCTTGAAGAGGTGCTTAGATTGTAGCACCATGCTGTAGTGAGTGGATTAGTAACAGCAGTCAGGGGAGTGTTTCTGGGGGCTTTAAAAGGAGAGTGAACGAGGAGGTTGGTGTCTCTCTCTCTCTCTCTCTCACACACACACACACACACACACACACACCATTTTCATACACACACACACACACACACACACACACACACCATTTTCATACACACACACACACACACACATACACACCATTTTCATACCCTGTGATCACTGAAGTCATCACCAAAGAAAGCCTTCACCATATATGTTCCCTAGACTTTGGACTTCTGAGCCTCTGAAACTGTAAGCAATGAATTTCGATTCTTTATAAACCACCCAGTTCTGTGTATTTTGTTATTAGCAACAGAAACGGACTAATACATAATCTTTATCCACATTTGACTTTTAGGAAACTGTATTATTCCAAGTTCTCCTTTTAGCTGTCTGTATTCAAGTTCAATCAATCACCAACTCGTGCCGATAGATTTGTTATCAATTTCCTTACCATCACACTCATCTTGCTTAAGCCTCTCAATTTACCTTGATCACTGTAATACTCTCCTAACTGGCTGTCGGTTGTGAAGAGAGGTGAGCACAGCCGCCGGCCCCAACCAGCCCGGTTTAAAGGACACTCAGACGCCGCGGGGGTTCTGTCCAGAAGTTCTGTTTATTATCACACAAGCACTTGCTTTTAAACGCAAATGGGGAAGGGAGGTTTTCTACATAATTCTATCAGCTTAAAGGTCAAGGGCATGCATCCTGTCTCAATGCCTAGCTATTGCAACCACGCAGTGTTCAGGAGCGCAGAAGCACATATTTGGCCAATAAGGGCTAAGGCAAGGTTCCTGCAGTCACTCCCACTCTACTTCCTCCCAGGGCCGTCTTAGGCTACCATGTTAATACACCCTTGTGGGCCCATAATGGCGCCGCTTGTAATGTCACTTAAGGTGGTGTTAGTTTTTAAGGCCCGACAACTGGCTTTATCAGACACTAGGGATTCCCTACCTTTAAGGCAGGATTTCTCTACATCTGTACTATTAACATTTTAGACCAGATTATTTTTTGTTGTTGTGAGAGTCTGTCCTGTGAATTGCAGGATGTTTAGCAGAATGTCTGGCCTCTACTCATGACCACCAAAAATATCTCCAAAAATTGTCATGCAGGTTCTGTCAGAGATCATGCATTTATTGCCAATTAATGAATAAAAGTTTGGTAATAGTATAACATGTATTTAATTTTTTCCTTTTATAGGAAATTTTTAAAAGGTTAAAATAGTTTTACTAAAATCAATCTGAAAAGACTACTATCTTTTTAAAAAAGTAACAATATAATTCATTCTTTTAAGAAGATTTTCTCTCCTGGAAAAAAAAAATTGGGGGGGTACTGGCCAGTTAGATCAGTTGTTTAGAGCATGGTACTGATAACACAAAAATCCTGGGTTTGATTCCTGTATTGACCAACCACCAAAAAATTTTTTTAAAAAATTTCCAGTAAGAAAAATGTCCAAAATTCTCTATTTTTGGTGTTTTACTGTTTTTAATTTCTCCAGAGGCTTTAATAAATTATGGAAATTAAATATGAAAATACTTAATTGACACAACTTTTTAAAATCTGTCACTTTTGAAGAATATGTTTTAGTAAAGTATCATTTTATAAGCATAAACATTCTTATATCAAAAATTACTAGACATATTTTAATACATTCATAAAAACTCTATTAATAAGATTAAATAATATTATATTAAGCTGGGAAAATAAGTAAATTATTTGTATTTGACAATTGCTTGTTTCATGATATTATTTAAGATTAATAGAATAATTAGTATTGAGTTAATTTTACTATCTGACCTTTTAATCAATCTGAATTATCACATGCATACTATCATTCATAAGAATTCTCTGTTACAAATAAGTGAGAACGTGATATTTCTCTTTCTGTGCCTGACTTGTTTCACTTAATATAATTCTCTATAGGTCCATCCATGTTGTTGCAAATGGCAGTATTTCATTCTTTTTTATAGCAGAGTAGTATTCCATTGTGTAGATATACCACATTTTCCGAGCTAAAAATAAATAAATAAATACACACACACACACACACACACACACACACACACACACACGCGCGCACACAAACGGCAAGGTGGGGAGGGAAGAAGACAACAATTACAATTCCTTGAAGTTGATACAATAAGGGAACAGAAAGGACATTGTTGGGAGGGAGGGGGAAGATTGAGGAGGAAGGGAGGTTTCGGTAATGGGCCACTGTAATCAACCACATTGTATATTGACAAAATAAAATAAAATTTGGAAGAAAAAAAAAAGAATTCTCTGTTAATAAGCATAACTAAAAAATATGTAATTAATACAAATATAGTATCTTACACAGTACAGTATAAATTACTTATAAAATACGTATTACTTGAATTGGCTAAAAACTTCCCTTACAGATATCAGGTTCTGATCCCTGGAACCTGTATATAGTATCGTCTTGAGAAAAAAGAGTGTTTGCAGATGAAATCAATAAAGGATCTTGAGATGAAAAGATTCTTCTGAGTTATCCAGCTGGGCCCTAAGTGCAATCACGTGTGTCCTTATAAAAGGAAGGCAGAGGAGGAAGGAGGCAATGGGAAGATGAGCAGAGAGAGATTTAAAGACTCTGGCCTTCAAGACTGTAATGATGTAGCCACAAGCAAAGGAATACCAACAGCTAACCATCAGAAGCTGTAAGCAGCAGGGAATGTATTCTCCCCTAGAACTTCTGGAGGTAGCACTTAATTTTAGCCCAGTGACACTTACTTTAACTTGTTACCTCCAGAACTGTGAGAAAATAAATTTCTATAATTTTACATCACTACGCTTAAGATCATTCATTACAGAACCCACATGCTGATAAAATGTTATCAGGAGGATCTAAAATTTGCTTTAAAAATAAAGTAATTATATTTTGTGGACATATTTTATTTATGCTATAGTGTTCTTATTCATTCTCTTTGAGAACTGCATAATATAAAAAGTCTTCGATAGTCACATTTCCATATATTTTTATTCCGAATACAATAATTTCATCAATAGTTTCTTAAACTTGAAATTTCTTAAAGTATAAGCCTTCTTTGTAAAGAATCAGTTTATTTGCAACCTAAAGCTATGGTGTAAATTTGTATTTCCAACAGAAATATTTATTTCTTCATATAGTCAAAAATAGTGGATATTATTAGTTTTACAAATTTTTAAAAAATCTACCCCATTTTACAATAATAATATTTATTTTAAAATGGATATGAGCTTTCTCATCATGTATTCGTTAGTAATTTATGTAAATGTAATCAAAATAAAAATCATCAATGATAAGCACAGATAATAAAACATTCATCTTGTTAATGGAAAAACTGTATTCTAACATATTTATTGAAGTATAATTTAAATGCAAATATTCACCAATTTTTGCTCTACAAGTTGGTGAGTTCTAACTAAAATATACAGTCCTGTCGCCACCAGCACAATCATAATATAGATCATTTCTATTACCCTCAAAATTCCCTCTTGTCTTTTTCTAGTGAATAACATTATCTAGCCCCAAATACAAATTAACTTTTTTCTTAATTATTAAAATTTCAGAACACAGATTCAAATATGTATTTAGGTGCATGTGTGTTAAATTAAAATCAGGTATAAATTTTAAAAAAAAATAAAATCTGACTGCTGTACTTCAAGAGAATTCAAAATAGAAAATACATTATAAATTGTTCTATGGTGCTTCTAAGTCAACCAGAAAAAATTTTTGTCCTGTGGCTGGGAGCAATTAGAGTTGAAAGAGAATTCACCATTCTGTTTTTCTCAATTTACAAAAGTGTATAGAGTTTAACAAAACATTTCGATCTAAGAGTTGAACTTTTTGTTTTACATTGTGGTATTATGGTTTACAAGGCTTTATTGCATACTGTTGGTGGCACAAATACAAGCGTGATTATAAATAGGAACAAACTTTGAGGACACTTGCAGTAAAATATTAATAGCAATGGAGAAAAGTTCTCAAGCAATGCCCAAAGCTAAAGACTAATAGGATCAACACTTAATTAACAGAGTTTGTCCATCCCAAGGGTCTTAATTTCCAGCTCTTGCTTGAGGAAATTGTTGTGTTTCTTTAATGACTCTCCTACTTTTGTTGAAAAAGATGTTGACTTTCATTTTAAGATGTTCCCAAAATTAAGTAATTGCACTCTCTGCCAGTATGCTTTTACAAAGAATACACTTTATTGAAACTTCTTGCCAGGTTTAAAAGCACATACTAAATGTTAAGAAATACAGTGAAATATGTGGTCACCATATATTATATAAACTTATTTGTATGATGAATACATATATGTACATGTATCTACACATAACACAAATATACTGTATGTATGTATACAATTATGAAGAATACATATATATATACATGAAGCCTACATATGAATTTCTGTTAAAGGAATATGAAATAGTTGCCTGAATATCTAAATACGTTTTTAACCACAGACAAACAGGACAAAAATTATGTATCTTTAAATTTTCACATACTTTATCTTTAATCTTGTAAAATTGAATTACAAAATCTTTAATTTTCATTAGCACTATAAAGCTTTGTCCCACTCTACATCACACTATTTTTTCCCCTCAACAATCCACTAGCTGTTTTTATAAAGTATATCTTTTTTAAAGTAGACCTTGTTTTCTAGATCTATTAGTAAATTATCTAATCATTTTCTAAATGCTTTTCAGTAAATCTATTACTGTTCTTCCAACTGGTGTATGTCCTTTAATGAAGTTCATCTTTATAAATATCACTCTATAAACACTTATTTTCGAGTGCACTTAAGTGTTGAATCTACCTATAGATCAAACTTAGAAATTCATTATCATTTTGCCATCTCAGGGAAGAACATCCTTCGTAATTAAGCCTTCTAATTTCAGTAATTTGGAAATCATTGCCTTTATAGCTGTATATTTTTAGATAAGAACTTCATTTTAAAAGAGACCTATTAAACATTGAATGGATAGAATATTGATTCATAAGAATTTGGTAATCTCATAATATCAGTTAAATTTGAGTGATATCCCTTAACTCAATCAAAACAAATGAGACAAATGAAGTAATTAAGAGACTCGGATAAGGTGAGAGCCTAAGGATTCCTCTGGGCCTAGGCCTCAGTTAGAGCTAGAAGCAAGTACTCTGGCCAGTTACAAAACAGTACTGGGGATAGGTAACAGTGCAGAAAGAGGAGGAAAGAAAAAAAATTAATTGTACAGCAATTTGCAACAGATTCAGTACCTACTCTCTGAATTTGATATGAAATCTGGATTGTTTGAGTCCGGAGTTTATATTAAGACTATGATGTACAATGGATATTGTGGGGAAAATAGGATCATTTAGTGAGGCTCCTTCAGCTCAGGTCTGGTTGGGGGTCGAGCAGCACATTTCTTATAAACAAGTTGTGTGTGGGTGAAGGTAGTGTGCATGTGCACCCATGTATCTTTTTAGTTTTGTTGCTATTGTGTGTTCTTCAGTTTGTGAAGCAGAGCTGGCCCACAGAGAGCTCGTGTTTAAAAATAGAGCATGTTTACTCTGCTGGCAGCTGCTCAATTTCAGTTTTTCTTTGGACTTTGCCAGTAGCAGTTGGGTTTCTGAGTTTCTCCTTTGGACTGTTTAGCTCTCAGACATGTGCGTGCTGAATAAAGATTACTCCTTCTTCAACCAAATCTCCAAGGACCTTTTTGCCAGTTACCTAGCTCACAGACCTGCACATGAAGGGTTTGTGAATGGGCTCGAGGGGTGTGTGAGCTCCAGACCCAGCCCTAGCCCTACAGATATTATTAAATATCTCGTGGAAAAAAGCATTATAATATAACCTTGTAACAGTGTGAAAATATATCAGCAAATTTATTCAGCTGTACCAGTGCCTATTTTTGCTGTTCCTTCTGCTTTGAATTTCAGGTCCTCCTCTCACCTCTTACAGATTATATTGCACTTTATTATCAATATTTTATTTATACCAGCTAATTCCTTAAAATATGTCTTAGTATTTCCCATTTTAACATACAAACAGGCACACTCAGAGTTGTATTTTTCTTTGATGTATGTCACTTATAGCTACTTATCCCTTTTTGAATTCTCCACAAAAAAAAAAAAAAAAAAAAATTATTGCTGAGGACTTTCCTATGCCCGCCACATATTTAGTCACAGTGCAACCCACTGCAAGGTATGTTTCATATTTTCTAGGCTGCTCACTGAAACAACTCCTACCAGTGTCTGCAAAGATGGCCAATGGACAGTTTATAATCTTTTAAAAATTACAATGAAATTATCTCAATCTATTACTTAAAACTTTTTATGACTGGCCTGCTTTGCTCTAAAATAAAATCTGAACTCCTCATTAGAACCCAGAAGAAGCCGTGGTTCGACTCCTGCCTGCTGCTCATCTCATTTGCTCTCATTTTTCCCATGGTTCACTAAGAGCCACCACATTGACATCCAGTGTCTGCCTCAAAATCCTAGAATGAGGAAGTAGAAAAATAAATGTTCACATTATCAGCAAGAGTGAAATGGCTTTCTTTTTCATTTTATTCTTTTTAAATCCAATTATCTAAGCCCAGTAAAATCTAGACTAATTTTTATCTTCCAATTTCTCATTACAATTTTAACCTCAGAGGGATGCCACTGGCATTTTATAGCAATTTGCTTTATACTTGCAAAGGGGAAAGAGCCAAGCCAACTCCATGAAAAATAATTGTGCTAGTGTGGTTTTAGCTAGAACTGAGCTACTTCAAATTTGCTGAAATTCAGAGGGTAGACATGATTTTAAAGGAAGAAAAATGCTAAATGATATTTAAAAGAACAGAACCTAATGATGAGGAAGATGATAATGATGATATTTGTATTCTGACTCTTCTGTTTTGAGTAACAGTTTTGGAGTAATGAAATATATCCATGATCTATGTCAAAGACAGTGAAGTACCTGATATTTGGGGGGTTCAAAGTTCCTACTTTTTGTTCCTTCCTCATCTATTATTTTTTAATTGGTTATGATTATCCACGGGGTACAAAGCTGGCCATCACCACTCGTGCCCGAGACACGATGGCCAGATCAATACTGGCACCATGCCCCTTAGACAAATTGTGATTATGGCCCATATCCTCCACCCAATTAATCCCAGATGTCCCTCCTCCTCCCCTTTTCCCCCACTCCACTAGGTATGTTCTCTCCCTCTGCAAGTCAAACACACTACTGTGGCCTTTCTTTCCTTCCTTTTTTCTCTCTTAGCTCCCACTTATGAGTGAGGACGTGTGGTATTTTCCTCTCTGTGCCTGGCTTATTTCACTCAACATAATTTTCTGCAATCTCATCCTTGTTGCTGCAAATGGCAGAATTTCATTCTTCTTTATGGCAGAGTAGTATTCCATGGTGTATTGTTGGGCGTCTCCGGTGGCCGCATGGGACCCCAACAGGTTTTTCCTTTCCCTAGAAGGTTAGGGCCAAAGGGATTGCCCTTTTCTCTCCCCCCCCCCCCGCCCAGGACGTGGAGCAAAAAGAGATTCCAAGAGATGGGTGAGCACGCTGCTACTCTCCCAGATAGGGAACAAACACACACACACACAGCGGGGGTTCTGTCAGGCAGTTCCGTTTATTGTAACACAAAAGATCATATTAATATGCTTAGAAGGTGCGGAGTTCCAAGCTTAGGCCAATCCTTGAAAAGGTCAAATGTGCACGTGCCTTGCCTCTCTATGCTTAGCCCTCCCCTTTAACTTCCCTTGGGTGCCACCTTTTATCCCTTTAGGCCATCTATTGTTTTTGCTTAGAAAAAGGGTGTGGTCTCATAGTTCCCCCTTTTTGTTTTAATAGAAGCCTTGTGTGGTTGTGTCTGTCTTAGGTTGTCCCCCTCTGTTAGAGGATCTTACCCATCGTTGACTATCCAACCAAGCTGAGGCCAAACAGGAGATTAAACCTTGGTGTTAACTTTTTCTTTTTTTTTTTTTGAAGGGCCAAATTGACCCAAGGGTCTTGGGGGTGTTGTTCATTAGCTAGTTTTTCCACCACCTGGGTGAGCATGGTGAGGGACCCCAGTTTGCTCCTTATAAGGGCCTTTAGCCAACCCCACATGCATGGAGGGCCTGTTAAGGTGGATATTAGAGTGGTGAGCCAAGGGGAAGTTCTAAACCAGCCTTCAAACCAGCTGGAATTGGCCTCTCTTTCCCTCCTACGTTTTTCTAATCCTTCTCTTAAGTTAGCTAAAGAATCTTTAACAACGCCGGAATGGTCTGCACATAATGTTGTAAAAACAACATTCTTCTTTGAGGGCTGCACATAATCCTCCTTGTTGCAGAAACAGCAAGTCCAAGCCCCTTCTGTTCATGTTTGGTTAGCCGGAGTGTGTGGAGAAGAGGGTGGGCTTGCTTCACCAGTCATGGAGAAGACCCCTAGCAGAAGATAAGCTTGCTTCATTGTGGACTTTTCCTGGAAAACATAAGATAGGTTTTCCTCAGGGTTGTTATCGCCCTGGGAAGTGAGTGAGAGCTTGAGATTTCAGGCTGGCACCCTTATAGGGTTGGGCTCATTGAAAGGAAAAATGCATCCAAATCCTCTGCCCATAGTTAAGAGCGGGTTGGGGCCTCTCCATTGTCCTAAAAGGGGATCTTTCCATCGCACCTGAATGGCAGGATGTGGGGATTGGGTTGACCAGTGTTTTTGGAAAGCAGTTATTGGCTCATATTTTGGAAAATTTAAAATATTTAAGGTAAATAATGCCATTCCTAACTGTTGGTGGAGGCTAATAATTCCCCCTTTTTGTTTTAAAAGTTGGTTCTTTAGATTCTGATGGTGACGTTCTATTATGGCTTGTCCCTGAGGATCGTAAGGGATGCCAGTGGAGTGGCGTATGTTCCAAGTGGATAGAAAATCTCGGAAGGCTTTGCTAACAAAGCAAGGGCCACTATCTGTTTTAAGTTGACTGGGGAGGCTGAGTGTGGCAAAACATTGTAGTAAATGACTTTGTGCATGTTTAGCCTTTTCCCCAGTGTGGGCTGTAGCCCAACAGGCATCAAAATAAGTGTCAATAGACATGAAAATATATTTTAATTTTCCAAATGCTGGAAAATGAGTGACATCAGTTTGCCATAAAACATTAGATTGGAGCCCCCTAGGGTTTACACCGGGGGGTTGTAAAGGCAGTACCTGTAAATACAGGATGCAAGATTTACAGGTATGAACAATTCTTTTTAACTGTGAAACTGGGATTTGTGGGAATCGGGCTTGAAGCCCTCCCCAGTTAACATGAGTTAAGGCATGAAAATAAGATGCACACTGTGTGGTGTAAACATTGGTGCCTGTAGTAGATATTTTGTCTGCCAGGGCATTTCCTGAAGAAAGGAACCCGGGCAGCCCTTAGTGCCCCCTTAAATAGTGCACATAAATAGGTTGGTTTCTTTGTTGTAAATAGGACTGGACCTGTGTCATTAGTGGTGTGATAGAGTTGTTGTCCAGTCGGATATGAGAATTGAGCAACCCAGGCAATAAATTTACAACATATAAATGTTTGAGGCTCATAAATTATAATTGCAGCTCCCACTTTTCCCCCGTCTGTGAATATATTATATCCATCAGTTAAAGGATGGTTGGAAAACAAACGTGAGACCTCCCAATTTAACCGGTTGAATGATGATACCCACTTGTGAGCTCCATAATGGCAGTCAGTAAGGCCCAAAAACCCTTCTAATGCCAGCACCAGTCGACCATTGCTTCTGTTACGCCATGTAAAATCAGACAGTCGATAGAGGACTATTATTTTATCTGGTTCCTTGGCATAACAGTGCATAGTGGTGTCTCTCCCTTTTATAATTAAATCAGCTAATTGATCAATAAGGGTATAAACTCGGGGAGACCCCCCACAAGAGAAATATGGATCCATTGGAGGGGCTGCCCTTCCTGTACCAAAATCGCCATTATTGTGGATTGGCTGGCCAGGAGCCATAACTGTAAAGGAATGGTGACACAATACCTGGCTAATTGGGCCCAGTTTAAGTAATTTTGCACCTTGTTTAATATTTGCTTATGGCACAATTGTAATGGAATTTTTCTTGTTATAGACTTTTCTTTTAATAACTCAAATATAGGATTTAATTCCCCTGTGGGGCTGAGGATCCAAGATCGAAGCCAATTAATTTCTCCTAAAAGACCCTGTAATTCAGGAAATGAGTACTCATCCTGAATAGAAAGCTGAGGTTTTCAAGGGCCGGTGCCTTCCAGGGTTAGTTGTGACCCCAGGAATTTAAAAGGAGGTACAACTTGAATTTTATCAGATGAAATGTGAA
Source organism: Cynocephalus volans (assembly GCF_027409185.1). Lineage (NCBI taxonomy): Eukaryota > Metazoa > Chordata > Mammalia > Dermoptera > Cynocephalidae > Cynocephalus > Cynocephalus volans. Next base: position 26,751,587 of record NC_084461.1, on the reverse strand, counting down.
GGTTTCCCCTATCCAAACAACCTTATAAAATTTTGTAAACGTTGGCCAACTGATTGGGTGTAGGGCCCCCCCAAAATAGTAACATCCATATATATATATAACATCCATTTTATATATATATATATATATATATATATATATATATATATATATATATATATATAAAATGTAACTTCAAAAAGCTGCCTAATAGGCAGCAACAATTGAAATACGTAATTTTGGCAAAAAGAAGGACTATTGGCCGTTCCTTGGGGCAATAACACCTATTCATACCGTTCGTCAGGCCCTTGGAAGTTGGTAGATGGGACCGAAATGGCAAATCTTTTGCAATCAAGTGGATGGAGAGGGATGGAAAAAAGCAGTCCTTGAGATAAATGATCATGAGGTGCAAGTGGCTGGGGATGGCAGGGACCCAAGGTAGGCCCCGCAAAGGAGTCCCCATAATAATCATCCTTTTGTTTATCTCTCTAAGATCTTGGAGCATTCTCCATTTTCCTGAAGCCTTTTTTATTACAAAAACGGGCATGTTCCAAGGGCTGACAGAAGGTCGAATGTGTCCCAACCTAAGTTGTTCTTGGATAATATCTCTTAAAGCCTATAATTTGTGAGAAGGGAGTGGCCACTGCTCCACCCATATTGGAGGTCCGTCTCTCCATTTAATCTGGGGGACCAGGGGAGCAGTGGCCTCTAGAATTGGGGGTGAACCCTGATTTGGGGGAGGGGTTGTTGAGCTCCCATTTTGTAATTAGGGTGACAGCGTGTGTTGAACTGTTGTTGGTATTCTTCTTTATCTAAAAGCTCATCATAAAAGCCCTTATGATAGGTGGAGATGTTAGCTCCTGCCTGCCAAGGACATCTTGTCCTAAAAGATTAGCATTAAGTCTGGAAGCAATGAGGGGCTTCACCTCCCCAGTGGTGCCATCTGCATCTCTCCATTTTAACCATCCTTTTGTTTCAAAAGATGGTGTTTCACCTCCTACTCTGAGGATTTGAGGCTCAAGGACAACATCCCAGATAGGAGGCACTTCCTCTTGGCTGAGGACAGTTCGATCTGCCCCTGTATCAATTAAGCATTGGAACTTTTACCCTCGATGGTGATGTGCATTTTTGGCCTTACTCCGGGGACTATAGGGACTGTCCAATTAGCCCTGGGCCCTTTTGGCTGGTTACTTTTATGACCCCCTTGGGGTGACGGGGCTAGGGGTTGCCCCTTGATTAGTTTAAAGGATTGCCATCTTTGTCAAATTTGGTCCTACAGTCCTTTTTCCAATGTAACCCATTTTTAAATCAGGGGCAAGGTGTGGTAGGGGGTTTTTTGCCTTTAGCCTTGGGACATTGGCTTTTAAAATGACCTTGTCTTCCGCAACCAAAACATTGTCCCTTGAAGGGTGGGGAAGTATTGTTTCCTGAGGGGATCAGGGCAGTAAATGCCTTGAAGGCTTCGGTTAAGTTTTGTGTCTCAGCCTGCAAGGCTCTGGATAAAGTCCTGGCTTGAAAATGTTGACTCCCTACCTCCTGCGAAGCGATAACCCACTTCTCCATAGATCGGTCCCTAAAGCCTGCGCAAGCCAACTTATAATCAATGGTCATTCCATCCCATACAAGCATCTTAACAAACTGATCTCTCAGTGGGCCGGGGGGAAATTTTCTTTGTATATTTTGCTCTACCCTAACAATAAAGGAAGGGAGGTCTTCATTGGGCCTCTGGGTTATTCCAGCAATTGGGGTCTCCGTGGGGCCTTCTGCGAGCTTTGCCCAGGAAGCTAAGGTGGCAGCCCTGACTTGGTCTTGGTAAGGAGGCAGGATTGCCTCCTGTTGGATTCCTGTACTACATTAATCCGTAGCTCCGGACAACATGCCAAAGGTAACTGGGATGACAGGATTGGCTGCTTGATTCCTTTCCACTTGGGCATTGCACTCCTCCTTATAAAAGGCACGGAACTTAATAAACAAATTTGGGGGGAGGACTGCCTTACATAACATCTTCCAGTCCTGAGTGGTGCAGGGCTGATGGGCTTGTCCCTGAAGGATAGTTTCTGCCCATGGAGAATTAGGGCCATCCTCGGCAACAGCCTTTTTTAGTTCTTTTAAATCCTGGGCTTCCCAAGGATACCAAGGGGCTGGTCTGTTGACCCCCGGATTAACATTAACAGAGTAGGCTGGAAATGAAGGTTTTAGTTGATCTATGGGATTTCCCCATCTATCTTCAAGTGGTTCGGGTTTACTGAAAAGAGGAGCTGAGACTGGGAAAGCTTGAGGTTGTTTGGAAAAAGGCGGGGGTGGGCTTTCAAATTTAGCCCAATTGGTATTTTGGAGCAGAGTCTTATGACCCTGCTTTTCCTCTACCTTACCACCAAAAGGGGAAAGGTCGGGATAGAGCTTTGCACAAGGGGCCCGGTTGGCCATTGGTTCGGGCTGTTGATCACCCTTTTCACTAATTGTATTGTCCTGTGCTCGCTCCTCAGCAAAAGCTGTCCGAATGCACTCTGTATGCGGGGAGTCTGAGTTGCCTTTAGGCTTAAAACATAGTTTAAGGGCGGATACAGTGGGATAAAAGCCTGAGGGTGGCTCAACTCCCTGGTGGACTTCCCTCTTCTGAGCCAGGGCCTGAATACGGTCCCAGGTATCACATGAGAACAAACCAGCCGAGAGCGCCCAAGGTGCTATAGATAGAGCAGCCGCCCAAGTCGTGGCAACAGCAGCATGTGAAAGCTCTAACCTCTGACTGTTTAACAAATGCTTTAGAGCCTTAAGGGCTGGATCGCTGGGTTTCTCTTGAGAATTCCCTATGTCCTAAAACTAAAAAGGAGAAGACGCAGAAAGAAATGAAAGTAAAAGGAAAGATACGACCTTGAGGCCGTTGGTACTCACCCCTACAGCAGATTTCTCTTGAACGTTGTTCTTCTTTCTGAGGCTCCACACTGTAGGTCAGGGCCTCTTTGACATCCATCTTTCAGGATCGTGTGGTGTTTTTGGCCATCCCCGTGGAAAGGAAAAGGTGAAAGTGGTATGAGGCGCCGTCCTCACACATGGCACCAGCTGTTGGGCATCTCTGGTGGCCGCATGGGACCCCCAACAGGGTTTTCCTTTCCCTAGAGGGTTGGGGCCATAGGGATTGCCCTTTTCTCCCCCTTAGAATGCGGGGCAAAAAAGATATTCCAAGAGATGGGTGAGCACGCTGCTGCTCTCGCAGATAAGGAACAAACACATACACATGCATTGGGGGTTCTGTCAGGCAGTTCCATTTAGATTGCCTAAATGGAAAAGATCATATTTATATGCTTAGCAGGTGGTGATTTCCAAGCTTAGGCTAATCCTTGAAAAGGTCAAATGTGCAAGTGCCTTGCCTCTCTATGCTTAGCCCTCCCCCTTAACTTCCCTTGGGTGCCACCTTTTATCCGTTTAGGCCATCTGTTGTTTTTGCTTAGAAAAAGGGTGTGGTCCCATAGTGTATATATACCATATTTTCCTCATCCAGTCATCTGTCAAGGGACATTTAGGTTGATTTCTTATCTTGGCTATTGTAAACAGAGCTGCGATGAATATGGGACTGCAGATATCTCTTTAACATGATGATTTCCATTCCTTTGGGTATATACCCAGAAGTGGGATTGCTGGATCATATAGTAGATCCTTCTGTAGTTGTTTGAGAAACTTCCATACTGTCTTCCGTAATGGCTATGCTTATTTACAGTCCCTCCAGCAGTGTAGGAACGTTTCTTTCTCTTCACATCCTTGCCAACATGTTATTCTCCGTCTGTTTTATGATAGACAGTCTAACTGGGGTGAGGTGATATCTTAAAGTTCCTATTAATGTTTGGACTTTGAGGTGAGCTGACCCAGCCTTTAGATGCCTACAGTGAATGTAACTCCTGATGAAGAGCATTTGTAGGAGAGAACGTTTCTTGTCTTAATGAGGGTCAAGCCATGCAATTCTGCATAACTATTTTATCCTCCTATGTGGGAGGATGTTGAGGAAATACTGATGTATTTGGACCCTGAAAGCGTCTATTTGAGACTGACTCAGCATGTTTGTATGCAACTTGCTTTGTTTGTATGCTTTGTGACAATGGGTATCACCTGTTGGAACTTCAGACCTTTTCTCTGCAAAAACTCAAAAAATAATGCATGCCTTAAGTCTCTCCTTTGCTTTATAGGAAGATCCTACAAAGCATTGGCAAACTTACCTAGTAATAAAGTATTATATGAAGGAAATCATTTTCTTGTAGTAATAGTACATGTGTGGGCACTGATCTTTGTTCTTGCAAATTGAAGAATATTTGACTATGTAGTAAGCATGATGATTGGCTCAGACAGATGTTAATAGCATCATATATCTTCTGCACTTTAGGTGTGGGGACTACTAAAAATGTGGGGACTGAGATATTTCCCTTTTGTTTTACTAGCAAATCTAAGACAACAATGCAAACTTCCACCTGGAATTAAGAACCCTCCATGGTTTGGGCACATATAGCTTTCAGATATGTCTCTTGTTCCTCCAGATCTGCAACTAACATTTCACAGTTTCCTCAGCCTGCTCAGCTGTGGGCTCCTCAGATGCACTCAGTGTGGAGTTGCAAGTCTTCATGCAGTGTCAAGCTGGCAGGAAATCCTCACTTGCATTCAGATTTTATCTCATAACAACAAGTAAATTACTTTCTGTGTCATAGATATGCAACCGCCTTTCTTTTGAGTTTTATTTTGATGCAGCCAGCCAGGACACAGTCTAATATACACTAGAGGGAACAAAAAACACAAAACATTCACTCTTTTAATGTAAGATAATGAATGTTATGATATTCTTTATTTTCCTCTCCCAGGTTTGCCAATCTGAGTGAAAAGCACTGTAATAGAATTAATTTATCAAATCAAAGACTTATCACATCATTATCTATTCTTTCATTCTTCTGTCCAATTCATTCTCAAGTGCAGTTGGATGTATCGCTGTCTTACAATATGAATTATTTAATTTTCTCCATCTCCCCATCATCATTTCTGCCCACACCACTACTGACATAAAAAAGAAACTGTGGCTAAATATACACATATCAAGGGGTTTATTTAGCATATATAGGAACTGCAGTTCTGGAAGAGACAGTCAAGTTGCCTTGGAATGTGTTTTTAAGGAGATCAGCAGAATTCAGCATTTTATAATCCCACAAAAGGGGAGAATCAAAGAGGAGAATAAAGGAAAGCCCCCCTGCCCCCATCATTACATCAGTTTTTTAATTGGTTGTACAGGACAAAGAGATTTGGAATTGTTCAGTGAGGGGGAGAGGAGGTAGGAGAGCCTAAAGCCACACCAGCTAGTCCAGGGTGTTCTCCAGCAAGCTTTGATCTCAAGAGGAAGGAAAAAAAATAGCACTGAAATCAGGGCCAATATATGTGTCACAGCAGCTCACAGAGACTGGAGGGAAAGAGGGTTGTCCAAGCCAGCAACACAACAAGGGTGTAGGAGAGAGGTGTTGTTCTGGGCCTGAAATAAAATAGCAAATGGCACCAGGGCAAAATACACCCCCTGCTTTGTTTATGGAAAATCAAACTCAGACTAAAAAAAATGGAGGTGGCGTTTTGAGAAGTGGGGGTTGGCAAGATGGTAAGGAGGTAGGCTTGAGAGAGGCTCTCTGGGGGAAAGGGCACCCAGGCAACAACCTCACCCCTCCTCTGACACTGTTCCCAGCACACAGGGGGAAGAAAGAGGACTGGCAGATGTGCCCATCACCACCTCCCTGGGACACTGGCTCAAGGACAAGGTGTTGGCCAGGGGACAGGCTTCCAGGTGCGTGCTCTGGCTTAGGTCCTAAAAGCATTTCTGTTCTTAATGACTGTGCCAGTCTAGGGCCATTCCTGGGACTCTGTGAGCACACAACATGCCTCTCCATCCCCACCCCCAGGGGTCCCAGCCATTTTCTCACCACGATGGTTTTGAGGGTACACGCGTGGACCTGAGTGGGACCAGGGCTGTTCCATCATGGACAGGCAAAGGGTGCATTTAGAAACTGCTTTGTAGCATTTAGAAGGGTATAAAAGACTTGCACATCAGTGTTAGAAATAATTCCTTCTGAAAACCCTGAAAAGAATCAGTTTCCCTCCCCCAACTGGGTGTTTTATGTCTAAAATACATCCAGTTCTTGAGATTGCAACCCCAGCCCTGAGCTCCTGAGTACCAGGGAGAGTACTTTGTCTGCAGAGTCAAGGACACCGCTGTGCCTGGGCTCCGGGAGGGGACGAGTCCCCTCCTCACCGCAGCCTGGAGAGGGGAGGGCCCCAGGCCACCCGACCCTTCATTTGGGTTCTCATCTTGCCACGGGAGTGTGTGTACCCAAAAGGGGAGCTGGAGCAGGTCACGGTGACGACTGAGACACGTTTCTAGGTAGGAGCAGAGACGGCCAGCCTTGGCCCACCTTTCTGCAAGTTTTTCTGTTTCTGTAAACAGCAATGTTCAGAAGATGCAAGAGCAGTGTGGGGTGGGTTGTTTTTCTTTTTTTGTTTTGGTTTTTGATTGTTTTTATATAACCTCATTTAGCAATTTTGTGTTTCACAATGACTCAACGGTGCTGTATTTATATTGTCTGTACTGTAATTAAAACCATTGACAGACATTTCACTTTGCTTGTTATTTCATATGATCTTGTTTTGATTAAGCATACCAGTTTGTATTTTCCTGCCTTGGGAGTTTTCATGTCAGCTGTACAGTGTTCTAAGGGGAAAAAGAAAAAGAAAAATGTGTAAAGTAATGGAGAGAGGTGGCTATAGTGTAGAGGTGTCTTTCTAATGAAGAAATGAAAATTAAAAAAAGAAAAAGGGAAATTTTGGATTGTTACTGTTACATCCTACATGCTTGTATCTAGGATAAAGGATACAAGAAGCCCTCTAGGTTATTTGATCACTCCTGGTGCCAGTGCATCTGCTTCTAAGTTAAAATGGTCTTGTAATAACGTTTTCTAGGACATGAACATGACTACTAACTTATTCCATATCTTCCACGGCACTACAATTTAGCTGACCTCGTCAGAGAATAGTTTTTAGTTACCACCACCATCATCTCTTACCTAGTCTACCTCAGTATTTTCTAACCAGTCTATCTACAAGTTTTCCTGTCTCTGTACAATTCATTATCTATTAATAACCAGAATTATGTTTTTAAATGTAAGCAGATCATATAACTCCCTTGACTGAAAATCTTCAACACCTCTCTCTTAGATATAGAATATAATCTAAACTCAATACCATGGAACAAATAATCCTGTAAGGTAGGTTTCCAGATTGTCTCTCCTATCTCACTTTACTATATTTCAAAGAAGTTCACCAAGTCCTCAAAAAAAAAAAAAAAAAAAAAAAAAATGAACAGCTTTCTGTTCACAAAACTTGGGGAGCCCAATTTGTACACCAAAGCTTTTATTTACTCATCTCCTTGCCTGGAAGAAAACCACTTTCTCCTACTCTACATATAACAAGATCTTTCTTATCCTTCACAATAGGATCTTCTCTAACCACCACCATATTTCTCTCTTCCTTTCAAATATATCTGTGTATTTCATTTGTAGCTTTCATAACACTTGCAACCATTTCACTTATTGGCTCATCGTGTTGAGGTCTTTACAATAGAAACAATAACTGTGTTCTTTATTTCAGGGTCTTTCATATCTAAAAGAGATGGTAACATGGTAGGAGACAATACATAGGTACTGAGTAAATATATAAATGAAAGGTGATTGCACTTTAACTATTATGATATAAACAACAGATAGCCTTTGAGGTGTTTAAACCACAGGAATGGGTCAAATTTGTAATTTCTTAGAACACTGAGAAAACGATGTAGAAGATGGTTTTGAATGCATAATCTGATTTTATTCATTGTCCAGCTCAGAAATATCTTTCAGGAGATTGACTAAAGTCATAATTTCTTTATTAAGGCTTGTCTTCGTACTTCATGTCTAGATAAAATTGCATGAACTCTGCCTTACTGCAAAGACCTTCATGAAATTGATTATCTACAGAAACATATTTGCACTGTACTGATATAGATGCTTATTTTTAAAACCTAACATTAGTGTGTTAATTAAAACTCCTTACATGTCCTATAATTAGGATTATGTTTTTAAAAATTGATAATCTACAGGTCTATTACTATGACTTTTTAAAATCCCATTACTCTGTTCTTTTACAGTTATCTTCAGGTTTAAGACAGCTTGTAAATAAAAGCATCCATTATCATTATTATGGAAAATAGATAGTAAATATAACATTAAGGAAATGAAAAAAATTACATTGGCATTATATTGGGAAAGGAGTGATATTTGCAGATGTAAGAATAAGTATCATCAGCTTAGGAAACAACCTAGAAATCAAGTAAAAGAGATAAAATGAGACTTTAGAATGAGTAAAAGTAAAAGAAGGAGCAAGGCAGAGGGAGGTTTCATGGAAGAATCTAATTTTACTGAATCTTTTGAGTGAAAAATAAATTATATGACTGAAAGTAAAAATATAAGCTAACTATCTAAAATAATGCATAAATCAAGCAAAAAATATTATTCTTCTGATAAAACTTATTATACAAAATAAGTAAAATTCTCAAACAAAATTGAAGACACCTTATCTGGAGATTTTTTATTTATATTTTAATTCTGCCTGCTTTAGAGATGGTTTAGATATAACCTTATCCTGATGTGGAGTGTACACACCATGTTTGACTCCTCCTAGCTCTTTTTGTGTATAAAGCTACATTTACTTTTCCATCTATGTGAAGAGTCATGCATTGACTGTTCTTTATAACTAACAATTGGTTTTGCATGCTCATAATAAAGAGCCAGTAGGAGGGTAAAAGAGATTTCAAGAAAAAGCACATAGCAAATAAGTCTGGTAACAATTTTAACTATTTGATGGGACCTAAAACGTCCTCCAAGTTATAAAACCTTATCTCTGGTTTATGCTAACTCCTCTATGGTCACACCTGGTAGAGTTTTCTTCAAAAATCCACAGATAATAATTTAATAGTTAAGAAGCATTTGTGTGGCAGCATAGTAATTATTTCAGAATAAAAGAAGTGACTTTCACATCCTTTCCTTATTTGTAATATTTGTTAAAAATTTCATACATTTACCTCTACATAATAAGCATTTGTTGGGAAAATGGAACAATTTGGTCAGGCTCCCCTCGCCTTGGAGCCTGGGTGTTCCCCAGGTTCACCCTGGCTGCTCAGGGTGGTTCACTAAACATTGTGTGTGGGTGGAGTATGTGCGCCTGAAAGGCAGCGCCACTTTGGCTGGTGTTTTACTGCCTCAGGCGCCGACCTGTGCAGACATGTTTTTCCAGACCTGGAGCTTCCAAGGATCATGTGGCCGGTTGCCTAGCTTATAGACCTGCGTGAAGGGGTCTGGTGACCCAGCCTGGCATGTGAAGGGTTTGTGACCCAGTCTGTGAATGGGCTTGAGGGGTCTGGGAGCTCCAGACCCAGCCCTAGCTCAACCATCAGCCCAGTTGGTGCAGGATTACCGGCAGGTAAAAGAGCCGCAACAACTAGCGTGGTCACCTAGCTTTACAATTGGCCTCACGATCAGGATTAAGAGCAAGACAATTGGTGCTATGAGTAGGATATGCAAAATCAGCCTTAACCTAGCCAGACAGCATTCTATTTTGAGTTCAGGAAAATATACCTTAGACTATATGTATATAGACTTTCAAAGTATGTTGACACTTATAATAATACCTCAACATACTTTTTTAAATTATCCTCTGAGTTAGGAAAAATTGTTTTAAAAATTTTATAAATGTAATTTTTAAAAAATGAGGTGCACTTTATGTCAGAGTTTCTCAGCAGCAGGACTATTGACTCTTTAGGCTGTAGAATTCTTTGCAATATGGGGCTATCTTGGGCATTGTAGGGCATTAGTAGAAACCATGGTCCTTATCCACTACCTCCATGATTATATCCTCACTGTTGTAAAATCCAAAATGATTTTATATTCCTTGAGGGTGATATAAAGTAACCCCCAGTTGAGAACCAGTACATAAAGTGAAATACACAAATGTTATTTTATTCTTCAGTTTTAACAAATTTATGTTTACATGTAATCCATTTCCTATCAAGACAACATTTTGTTCATCCCAGAATATTCCATTGTTCTGCTTTCAAAACAACCTTACCACTGAAAGAAAAAAAGTGACATTTATAATGGAATAAAAACATAAAATCCTTCAAACTATAACTAATGAAAATGTTATAAACCTGTGTAAAAGAAAATAAAAAGTAAAACACCTAAATAAGCAGAAAGGTATTTTATATTCATGATTCAATTTAGTTAGGCTTTCAATCCTTCCTAAACTGATATGAAGATTCAGTTCAAATCATATTGACACCTGAACAGGAGAGAAGCACTTAGAAATGAGAACAGGAAATGTCCCATAGACTTTCTCCACAGAAAAACAACTGCAACTGATGAAAATTTTAAAATAAATTTAAAAAAAAAAGAACAACCACTATAAAAAATAACTTTAAAAGAAGTATTATTGTGCTCACTTCGGCAGCACATATACTAAAATTGGAACGATACAGAGAAGATTAACATGGCCTCTGTGCAAGGATGACATGCAAATTCGTGAAGCATTCCATATTTTTTGTAATTGGCCACAGTAATCAACCACATTGTATATTGACAAAATAAAATAAAATAAAATAAATAAATAAAAGAAATATTATTGATATGCTTAGAGAGAAGGTAAAATGGAATCACATAAAATGCTCAATCCAAACCAGAGAGGTTAAAAAAGAAAAATAAGAAAAGAAACAAACAAGGACAACTTTAGAAAAGTTACAAACATGGTAGATATTAATCTAATTGTATCAATAGTCACTTTAAATATGCATGGTCCAAATACACAAAATAAAAAACAAACAGAGATATAAAAATAATATTACCTTAAATCTAACAATGTATGCAAAGAATTATGTATTATATATACCAAAACTACATAAGAATTATTCTAGCTTTTTAAGGCTGGATCAAAAATTGAAAATAAAATAATGTAATCCACCACATCAACAGGATAATGAACAAACATTTTAGGGTGATATTAATCCATGCAGAAAAAGCATTTGACAAAATCCAGCACTTCTTCATGAAAAAAACTCTTAGCATAAAAGAATAGTGGAGGACTTCCTCAATTTGATAAATATTATCTTTTTTTTTTTTTTTTTTTAAAAGATGGCCGGTCAGGGGATCTTAACCCTTGACTTGGTGTTGTCAGCACCACGCTCACCCAGTGAGCAAACCGGCCATCCCTATATGGGATCCGAACCCGCAGCCTCGGTGTTATCAGCACCACACTCCCCCGAGTGAGCCACGGGCCGGGCCCGATAAATATTATCTTTAACAAAGAAGTCGAGTTAACATTACATTTAATGATGAGAAACTAGAATTTATCCCCCTATGACTGGGAACAAGGCTAGGGTATCACGATTCACCACGCCTGTTCAAAATTGTGCTAGAAATTCTGGCTAATACAATAAGACAAAAAAGGAAATAAAAGTTACACAATCTGGAAAGAAAGAAAGAAAACTTTTTTTTCACAGATATCATGATTCTCTACGTAGAAAAATTTCAAAGAACTTACCAAAAGCAAAACAAAATAAATAAACAAAAACCAACAAACCAAAAGAATTCCAGGCACTAATAAGCAATTGCAGCAAGACTGCAGAATACAAGGTTAATGTACAAAAGACAGCTGCTTTTCTATATCCCTTCAATGAACATCTAGAATTTGAAATTAAAACCACAATATCATCTACAATGGCACCAAACAATATGATGTACTTAGATATAAATCTAACGAAATATGTATACTATCTATATGTCTACTCTGGCTTATCTGGCTAAGAGAAAAATGAAAACATAAAATTTCCCCTGGACCAGAGCATATACTCTATTTTTTGAGACGTCACTGACACTCAAGTAAACTTTTATAAAAAGGACTTTAATAGGTATTCCGACATTCCATAAGGCCAGCAGCTTCTGATTCACAGACACATGGTGAGTTCTGTTAATCCCATGTAAAATCATGCCTTAGTTATTGCAATAAATCATGTTCTATGATAAGAAACAACAATTTGGGACATTATTAGATGGGCAATAAGGAACAGATTGGGTCAAAAAACAACAATGCTACTGGAGGTATTGGAGAAAGGAAAGGGCAATGGAAAGGAAATCTATATCCAAGTTATGTCTCTATTCTGGGACAAATAACTGCTTCATCCATTATTGGAAAGATCCAGTGTCTCTTCACCGTGAGTTGGCTGGCTAGGATACCTAGTAAATTCTGATTTATCAGCAGCTTGGTAGTGGCCTTTGTTCTTAAAATGTTGGACATTTATCGTATATCAGCCTTATAGAATACATTCAAACTCCATCTCACTGCCATGAGTGCTTATTCATTAACACATTGAACAAACGTTGAGGTGACTGTGTAAAGAAACTGAACGGCATCCATCTTTTCCACTGAATTACTCAGGGACTCTTCTGAAGTGGAATGATTTTCAAGTTTCTGTTTTATAAATCTTATAGAAAGATTTATATTCTCTATTGTGTACACTTTTTGAAAAATATCGTATGGAAATAGATAGTTGATGTCTCAAATATCTATTTTGAAGAGTCTAATGAGTTTTGGTGAGCGTGGGACACAAACGCACCCACAGTCTGTGCTTATTCTGTGAGGAACATTCAACATACTTCTCTCCCAGACTTCCTCGTCACCTCTTCTCAGTCTCATTCCTTGCAAGTACCTGACCGTGCAGATAGACAGCCACTGACCACTGATGTACACTGATGTGTTAGTGTACATAAATAGTTCTCAATGTGACAGGGGACAGTGTTGTAGACATTTTTGTTTGTACAGTTGAGGAGACACTATTGGCATTTTTGTGAGTAGAGACAAAGGATGCTACTAAACATCCACTGTGCATGTGACCACACTCCACGACAAAGAATTGTCTGGCCCAAAATGTCAGTAGTGCTGACGTTATGAAGCCTTGTGTAAATTCATAACTATGAACCCTCTTCTAGTTTGGAAAAATTGACAATTAAATGTGCTGATAAAAGTTCTACCTCATGGAAACATTTATTTTCCCCTTTGTCTTTCATGGCTAAACCTAGGGCATAAAATGCTTCAACACTATCTCAGTTCACTCTAGAAAGTCTGTTTAAGCATATTGTTGGTATGTAAACCAGAGCTATATCTATACTTCTGCTTCCAACTTCTCTTAGGGAATTTCACGTACATTTATAGGGTGTGTTGAGAGAGAGGTGGCAATGCTGGTGTCCTGGAAAAACACATAACCCGCACATGTAACTTACTTGGTCTTCTGAACTTGCATAGATCCCATCTTTTATTTGCCTCTTCTTCTTCATTATGGAGTGTATCTTTGTACACCATGATTTAAGGCTTGATGAATCTCATAATAAAAAGATCACAGAGAATGTCTAAGGGCCTAAGGTCTTGCTGCCTCTAATATTAAGAACGTTCTGTCTCTATCAGGGTCTGGTTGCAAGAACAAAATCATTTTTCAAAAGGGTTATGGCTACTTGCAGATAGGTTCATTGCTTTACGGTGAAACTCCAGTGGACTACAGTTAAAGCTTTCTGTTTTTCACAGAAGCTTGAAAAATCATTGAGCCTGGGTCATCAGACTTAAAGAGATAAGAAGTTTTGACCTCAGCTTGAGCAATTTTTAGAGTCTTCTCCTGATCTGGACCCTTCTAAAAACATGGTAAGTGACTTAGGATACACAACACATTGTGTTATATTTTAACTCCAGATTCCAGTGAGGCCATCATCATGTTTTCTATCTACTTGAATTTTGAAATGTAATATGCAGCAACTTGCCATTAATTTTGGAGAAAGTGTCTTTAGATCAAAAAGATATTAGACCCCCTCAGAGAAATGTCAATATCGAGAATATCTGTGGGAGTTATTTCTTTATTCTGAATTATATCCATCCTACCAAAGGATCTTCAGGTATTTCTACTTCTTGTTTATAAACATTATATTATCAATGATGTAAAAAGTGTGAGACCCATGGGATGAGAAAGTTAACAGGATTAATTACAATAAAATAAGAATAAAAGTTGTGACCATAAAAATGATAATTAACTAAGGGATTTTGTAACAGTTTTTTGAACATTCTCAGCCTCAGTAATATTTTAATACAATTTATCTGATGTTCTGCTATTTCTGCTTTTTCTCATTGTCTCTTTCAAGTCATATTACAATAGTTGACACACTAAATTTTCTAAAGACTACCTCTGACTATCTGGTTTCCTTCTCACAAAACTTCCTTGGTATGACATTGTTTATTAAATTAAGTTCAAATTATTCAGTAATTCAAGGATATCCAGAATATAGTCTTGGCCTGTACTTGTAGTCTACCTCTCACCATTCCCATATAAATATGCCACACATGCCAACACTGGTCTACTTATTATATTCTGAGAAAGATTTATGTTTTCTATTGCGTACACTTTTTGAAAAATATTGTATGGAAATAGATAGTTGATGTTTCAAATATTCATGTCGAAGAGTCTTCCACAAAATTGAGTGAAATACAATTCTTAGAATATGAATTCTGTAGTAATTTATGGTGAAGGACCTTACTTCTTGTGTGCAAAGTTACTGTGCTAGTTACTAAGGATAAAGCAGGAAATATGACCTGCAGGTTCTTGTTCTTGCGATCTTCTTCACAGCAGGTAACACCTAAATTACAAATTCAATTGCACAACTTATGACAGTCATAATACATTTAATGGATGAAGGAACATCCATAAATTGTTACTAGAAATTGAGATGAAAACCTTATTAAATTTTAGAGCAATTTGGTGTTGTCATTGCAGCCAAGCATGGGATCAGTGGACTGCTCTCATTGAAAGCTGGGGTCTTGTTAAATTTTCATGGTATGTTGCATGTGGGATGAGGTGTTTGTTAGTATCAAACTGTGGGGGGTGGGGAAGCTGATGTTTACCACACGTAGTTGGAGAAATACTGATAAAATAAAACATGGATCTAAAATTCTGTTTAGCACAGTGAATATGAAGAACAAAATACATGGATGGAATCATATAACAATCTAACATTCTTTGCATAGATGAAAGCTGAAGTTTCACAAAGATCTCACCTAAAATATTAAGTATAGATATAAATGAACTGAGTTATGGCTCTGGGGAAACATGGAATAAAGAAGCTTCCAAACAGAAGAAGAATATATATTAAAATATTTCTCTAACTCTTACGCTTCTCAAGGAGCTTTGAAGGTAAAATGAATAACTTCTAATATTTTTCTCTCTCCTTCTGAATGTAACATTTATCAGGCTCTCAAGTCTGTTACCATTTTGTTTTTCTAAGTTATGATGATCCCTATTTTTGTGATCATACATAAACATATTTCTATCTTATGCCTTTAATGACAACTTGGAAAATAATCAAGAGAGATGTTTTTTAGTAGAGATGATAAAAAAGTGTGTGTCTCTGAAATATGGCCACATGGGTCACTCTCTCTGAAAGAAGGACTTACAGAAGAAGAATAAGCTTTCAAGAGGTTCTAAGTGTGGGAGTAAAATTAAAACATAAATTATGCATGATAAAAACCTGCACTGATATTACTTGGAATGTCCCAGAAAAATCATCTTGTCCTTCGAGGATGGCACACTATAAAACTTATCTCATCCACTTAACATGATCCTCTTCCTAGTCCTGTTAAATAACACACATAGTGAGGAAGTATGTTGCATATTATATTCTTCTTTATGTCTGTCTTTTTTTCTTTTGAAAAACAAATGTATCTGCTTATTTTTCACTTTGGCCTTGGGTGGCATGATTTGGCCAACAGTATTTATGAAACTTAGTTATAAATTTTATAAGATATATATCTAACAGTAAACTTTAAGCCAACTATATTAAAATATTTTAATGATATGGCTTTATTAAATAAAATGATTATGGCAATTCATATGGAGAGTATAAAGATCATGGAAAAATCCATACATCAAACAATATTCAATGGGTGTTAATTATCATTTCTAATAAAGAATTTTCCTTATTTTTTATGGTCAAGCTATAAAGAGAAAACATACAATTTTTATTAGTGGTGATCAATATAAGGTTTGTCATTATTTGAAGAAAAATTTCATTATGACAAGACAATTCACTCTTACGTTCTTAAGCCTTGCTGTTATATATGAAAATTTTTATTCACTAAAATTGTGGATAAACCATAGAATCTAAACTCAACAGAAAGTATTGCAGCTTTGTTCTTCTAAAAACTACAGTAAGTTTTTTAGCAAAGTTTATTCTGAGAAATATCAACGGCTAAGAACCCCTCTTCTTAAGTGGCAGACCCAGCTGAATTCTTCTTGAGTGTAAATTTTCATTGCTGCGACTGGGGACAAGGGGTAAAAATAATGAATCCTACATATGTGCATTTTGATGTTCCCTAAGAGATGAGGAATTTAATTATGCTGATCTAATTATACCCAAATCTAGTTTGTCTGATTTGATTACAAGAGAATCTAGGTTTTGTGTAAGGTTACTGCTGAATCGGGACTACTTTAATTTCTGCCAAATCTAGTTTGCTTGCTCTTTTCATGACCAATATTATCTAGCTTATAGCTACAACAAAATTAACATTTTGTTATGCAGGGTATTTAGCTGCATAATTCCTCTAACCCCAAAGCAAGAAAATATAATTTAAAAACTTAAATGGATGACTGGAATGAGCAGAAGTAGTAGTCAATTTATGGAGAGCAAAATAAGAATTTGCAGATTTTACAGATATGAAAAATATGTTAGATGCTTCAAAAGTAACTAACTTCCTAGTAATGCTATGTGCATTTATGTCACACATAGACGTGGTGAGCTTCCTCCCTATTAACAGAAAAGTTCCATTGTTATTAGGATAAACACAATGGCTTGCAAAGCAGGCACAATTTCTCCAGATCTTTAGAATTTATTGCTAGCCTGGGAATATAGAGACATATTTTGTCTCAACTCACAGTTTCTTGAGTGGCTATTTTCTCTTTTGAGAATGTAGAAACAGGGCAAAACATCTTCAGACTGTAAATTTTCTCAAGGAAATAATTGCTGCAGTTTGTTTAAGAATGATCTGGATAAATCCCTAGCATAGATGCCACTTCAACTTTCAGGAAGGCTGAAGAAGGATGGGTTCTGCAGGGTCAGTCTGTGGCCCCAAGTGAATATTAGTTATTGCCTCAAATGTCTGCAGTACCTTTTGAGAAGGCTAAGTATCATTGCAGAAATAGTGATTATAAATAATATATAAGGAGGGTTTAGAAAAATAAATTGTTATTTACTAAAAAGACAAGATTTTTTTCCACTTTTGACTTAAAAACTGGTAGTGTATAATCGCTTCTGTAATAATTTAGGCAACTGTTTTCAAAACAGACATAAACTAACAAACACTGACATAGAATATGGGATTATGGCTACCTACTATTACAGGGGTTAAATTAATGGTTAAAATAACTTGATTGTTATTAATTCTCTAAGAAGCAGTAGTACCATCAATACAAAAAACTACGTAAAATGAAAGCAAAAGTTAAAGAGGAATGTAAGGAAAGAAAGAAGGCAGGAAGGAAGAAAGAAATAAAGGGGAAAAAAGAATCTCTTTAATAAAGAACGAAAGTCATATAGTGTTTACCTGATATAAATATATATGAACATTTTTAAGAGAAATTCTCAAACTTCACAATTAACTCTCCACATCAAACAAGAGTGCAAGTATGTTTGTTTGTAATTAGGCATTTCATCTGACAAGTAGACAAGTAAATATTTCACACAACATGCTAGGGAACCAGGTTGGAATACAAAAGATATAGCTGTATAGAATTTTTTCCTGACTAGTATAATCTCATATATGTTGTGTATATGAGCTTTAGACATCAGAACACCTAAAATAATACTAGTTAAGCTAATTGACTAATACATTTACATATATCAAAACAGGTAGCTAGATTTAACTAAATCAGAAAATTACAGAAAACACTAAACTCTACAGCAACTCAATTATTGATGATTTGTTCTATTTTTTTTTCTTATTTTAGTTTTTACAGAAGCATTTTCTTTTCAAAGTAGCATTCTGTAAAAATCTATAGCCTTACCAAGAGGGTAAAACTTTGTTTTAAATGGCTTTCTCTAAGGCTATTCATCAAAAATTAGGTAAAGCAAATGACCTCTAAGGATCTTTCAGACTTTGAGTTTCAATAATTATAGGAGAGTTAGGTAACTCTACTTTAGAGTTCTCTCTATTATATAATTAGGTAATTTTAACTTTTAAAAAATGTCATAAAGATCCTGGATTGAATGTCAATAAAAAAGTGGGCGATATATCAGACTGGATTCATCTGACCCCTGTTAATAAATGGAAATATAGAACATGTAATAAATAACAATTCTTAAACTGAATCCTGTTGCATTTGTGACATTCACTCATGCCACACACTTCCATTAGTAATTCATAAGTAAGGGTGACGTATCCATCATCCCCAGGAAAGTGAGAAGGACAAATAACTTTTAACAAATAATTTAGTCCACGATAGAGCCTATCTTTTGGTGACATGAGTTGAAAAATCCATTCAACATCTCTCTGAACATTTTGATATAAACTTCTGCCCTTGAAGTACTAAATTAGTTTAGCTAAAAAATAATAATAATAATAATAAATAAAACAAAACAAAGAGTATTAACCTCAAGACGCACGAGAGCATTGTATTCACGCATTCATATCCAGTTTGGAGCAAGGCAAACTGAAATAAATATTTTAAAGATATCCTTTTTTAAATCACCCAGAATGAAAACTCATTAAGGAGCACTCAAAATAAATGTAGAATGTTGCAATCTGTTTGGGGGGAAAAAGCTATTTTTATGCTGTGAGTTTAAATTTGTCCAAAGTTGAGCTTTATTGTTCAGGTGACATATTTAGATCTGAAATAAGTAGAAAGCCAAAGATAGTTTTGGAGCCATTTCTCTTACATACATTTTGTGAGCTATTGCTATTTATAGTAAGTGATAATAATAGTTTATTTTAACTTTTTATATGTAAAATACTCTGCTAAGAGCTTTGCTTTCACTATGTAATTTAATCCTCATAGTAATTTCATTAGATAAAACTATCTCCTGAGCAGATGCCTAAAACGGGAAATTATGCCTTAGAGAGGCTGTGCAAACTAGACCAAAATGAATTCGTTTGATTCCAAATTTCCTTCTTATAAAAGCAGTATTCCATTATATTATATTATTATACGTCAAGTTATTTGGGTATTCAAGCACACTACTTGAAAAAATAAATCCAGTTTTAATTAAAAGCTAACAGATGTAATAAAATTTACAAAAGGAAACATGTAGGAACCAGAAAACACTACGAAGTAACCAAACTAAGGTGATTTTTATTGTATATGATTTAAAATGGCAATACAGAAATGATGAAGGTAAAATTATCCAATGCAAACACAAGTAGAATCCGTTTTGTAATAAAATCTGCTGAAATCAGTGTTTCTCATGGTAAAACAGCATGAGATGATACGGTTTTAAAGCCATTTCACTATTTCAGAGCATCTGGAAGAGCAGACATTATGAAGAGAACAGTCAACAGAGGTGCTGTTGGTGTCTAAGCACGAAGGAGGCAGACTAAGCCCCACATTGGTTACTTTCTTCTCTGGCTCCATAGAACCTTGCTTTGAAGGAATGTGGATGAAGATGGAACACGTGGGGAAAGTGCTTGTCTGGTTCATGCTCTAAGAAATCATTTTATGTGAACTTTTCAGCTATATTGGAATACAAATATTTTTTGACTTTTTAAAATAACCTATAAATTTTTATGAAAATATTTGTGGAGGAGACAAATACTTTTCAAGGCAAATATTGGTTCTCATGCTTTGTTTGCTAATGTAGAATTTCAAGTGCATATGTAAATGTGACATTCAGAGTTTTTCATTATTTGGCCAGACTGAGAACAATATTATTTCTCTATAAAACTACATTAAATATTATTTAAATTTGTATACCAGCCATCATACTGTATGTGAATTTTTTTATTTTTATTATTTTTTTTTGTAAAACACTTCAATACTCAAGACAGTATCAGTTGCAACAATGAGTACAATAAATTAACTTTACAGTGATGAAACCTATATTATTATTGACAGTTGCATAATATAATAATATTTCAGAAACAGGATTCCTGAAAAGAAGAAATTTAGACAATTTGGTAGGAATCTCACATTGAGCAGACTTCTGGGAACATGACCATTTTATTTTCATTTGCAGAAGCTTTACTTTTACTTAAAAAGCAATTTTCCTGAGAACACTTAATGAACAAAAGTAAAGTGATGTTTTTGAAGCTCATGAGTTTGGTGACAATGCTTCCTCTCTTAGCTAATACTTTTCTTTGTTATTACTGTTGCTTAGTTTTATTTTGTCAGTAGGGATTCAAGTAATAACTTTCTGATAAATCCTCAGAGTGGCAGGATTTAGGTCACCACTTACACAAAAAATGAATTTAGTAACAGGGTAGGTATCTGTAGTACTCTCATTGAAGCAATTCTTTGCTTTACATGTTGCTTGTTTACCCTCATATAGTGTCAGATTATATTAGACACCATTTGATAGTTTTTCAGTGGCATGAAGAGGGTTTTTTGGGTGTTTTATATATATATATATATTTTTTTTTTTTTTTAGGTGAGTATTTGAAGTACTTTCCTCTTGAGAAAGATCAGGAATTAAAGAGCATGATTGGTGCAAAAGAATAAGAAGAAAATCATGATGAATTATACTACAACTTTTACCATTATAATATTTCTATTCTGATTATTATTCTCATTAAGAGCCAATTTTGTAAATAATTGAATGTACAATAAAATTCTTAGCAAAAATGATATATGCCTCACCTCTCCCTAAGCTTCCTTTGATCACTTTTGAGAAACCAATTTCTAAATATCAAAACAGCAACCAAAAGTAATTAAAAAAAAAAAAAAAAAAAAAGGAAAACCAAAATAAGGAATCTAACTTATCTAACTTGTGAGAGAATTCCAATCAGTTTCTGAAACCGGAAAATCTCCAGTCCCTGCAGGCCTCGTACATTGCAGACTGCCAAATTCCCAAAGCAGCGTTGTGATCATGAGCCTCAAAATAAATTTGCCAATTGTGTTCATAAAGTGTAGGTAGATTGTTAGAATCTTATCAACAAAACTTAGACCAGAATAAATTTTCAAATAAAAATGAGAATTTCTATATGATTGGGAAAGTAATAGTAAATGGATGAGTAATATTGTAAGTTTCCTCAATCTTAAAAAATCACACTTTTAAGAAATCCGAGAATATTTTAAAGACCCAACAAGAGTAGTAATTTTAGACATAAACATAAACTTTACATTGGAGACCCAATTGTGAGAATTTTTTTTTTCCCTGAATTGTCTTTCTGACAGTTCATTAAACTAAATTTGATAATGTTAAGGGGAACAATATAATTCTTATAAGGGTAAAATTCTATTTTTGAAACATTAACCAATTCTAAATCACACTCAATTCTCTATTACTCCTCATTTTTCTCTCTATTCAGCAGCTAGAGCTTGCTTCATTTATTCCTCAGGAAAGGAGTAATGCAATTGATCATATTATAGAAAAGATAACTATTATAGTTTGGAGTTTGAAAGTTTAAGCCCTGTGGGAATAGTGTTGAGGCTCAGAAAATGATACCCTGAAATACGGTGCTTTGTCATACTACACCTAAGAAGCAGCCTCAACTTCTCTCTGACCTATCCATTTGCACCCGTCTCTCACCCCTTTCTCTCCCAAAGCACAAGATGAGGTTGTTCTCTGAAATTCTCTAATCTATCTGGACCAGACTCACCAAGAGGACCTCAATTGCCTTCAAATCCTTCTCTGAAATTTCATTAGCCAGAGAAGACTCAAACTCATATCACAGAGGAAGAGACTGAAAATTAAACACCACACTTAGAGCCCAGATGAACTTTGTCCCAAATTATTAGTTGTTCTCTGGTCCCATTCAAAGAATCGTTTACAACATAATTTCTGTCTCCCAGGTACACTCACTTTTCCTAAAGATTATTTACTACTCTTCAAAATTGCCCAATTTCCCTCAATTCTCCTTTTGCTATGAAGAAGGGATATAAACATCTGTACTTTATTGTATTAATGAGTAATCGTTTTTCTGCAATTCCCCTGTGCATGTCCACATTAATAAAATTCGTATGCCTTTTTCTTCTATTAATCTGCCTATTGTTAATTTGTTTTCAGTGAACCTTTGAAGTGCAAAAGGGAAGCCTTTTTCTTTCACCCCTATGATAGGAGAACTACTGCTGCAGATATTTGAGTTGAAATAAAGCAAAAAGATGTTAGGTTAACTATCAAACCCTCAGATTACATGATGGGACTTTTTTGTTGCAGATTAAGAGCTAGTAGGAAGAGAAGCAAGCAGAACAGGTGAGTCCTTGAGAAAAGACTCTAGGAGTGATAGATATAGATAGATAAACAGATTAGGTAGATAGGTAGGTAGGTAGGTAGATGATAGATAAACAGATAGATAGATAGATAGATAGATAGATAGATAGATAGATAGATAGATAGATAGATAGATAGATAGATAGATAGGATGGATAGATAGATGTGTGGATTTGCAAGTATAAGGGAATCATTACTTCTCTCCTGTGTAGACTGTAAAGTGGCAGCAAGGCCTTAGAGTATGAAGGGCATAGAACATCTATTTTCTATTTATAATAGATGCCATTAGTTCTGTTGGTGCTGTGGGATTGATATGATGCCAAGGCACTTTAAATAGTAAGTCATAAATGCTAAAAGGTCTGAAACAATGCTGCAGAGTACTGTGTGCCTCATCAGAAAGAGCAAGATAAAAACCTGAGAACCATAGAGAGTCCTGAAAGTAGTTGGTTCTGAGCTGAACCAGAAAAAGGGCAAGAATTGGGAAATACAATAGACACTTGCATGCAGCTGGGGTCAGATATCAGAATAACTCAAAATGTCTTATTAGATGCTGTCATAAAAGACCATAAAACTAATCCTTCAGGTTTTTATATGGCACCATTCCCCGGGGTGGTCAGCCAGCCACCTGATGTCAGGTTGGTTACATTGGACCACTTCCATCATGGAAGGGGCAGCGTTTTGTCCTTACTAGAATAGATACTTACTTTGGACATGGATTTGCCTCCCCAGCATAAAATGCTTCTGCCAAAACTACCATCCGTGGACTCATGGAATGCCTTATTCACCGTCATGGCATTCCACACAGCATTGCTTCTGACCAGGGAACTCACTTCACAGCTAAAGAAGTGTGGTAATGGGCTCATGCTCATTGGTCTTACCATATTCCCCATCATCCTGAAGCAGCCAGTGCCACTGATAGAATAGTGGAATGGCCTTTTGAAGTCACTGTTACAGAGCCAGCTTGGTGCCAATACCCTGCAGGGCAGGGGCAAAGCTCTCCAGCAGGCTGTATATGTTCTGAATCAGTGCCCAATGAATGGTACTGTCTCTCCCGTAGCCAGGATTCATGGGTCCAGGAATCAAGGGGTGGAAACAGAAGTGGCACCAGTAACCATTACCCCTAGGGACCCATTAGCAAAATTTTTGCTTCCTGTCCCCACAACTTTATGCTTTGCTAGTCTAGGAGTCTTGGTTCCTGAGGGAGGAATGCTTCCATCAGGAGACACAAAATGATCTCATTTGAACTGGAAGTTAAGGCTTCCACCTGGCCACTTTGGGCTCTGAATCAACAGGGTAAGAAAGGAGTTACGGTGTTGGCTGGGGTGATTGACCCAGACTACCAATGGGGAGTTGGACAACTCGTTCACAATGGAGGTAAGGAAGATTATATCTGGAATACAGGAGATCCCTTAGGATGTCTCTTAGTACTACCATGCCCTGTGATTAAGGTCAATGGAAAATTACAACAACCAAATCCAGGCAAGACTACAAATGGCCCAGATTCTTCAGGGATAAAGGTTTGGGTCACTCCACCAGGTAAAGAACCATGACCCGCTGAGGTGCTCGCTGAAGGCAAAGGGAATACAGAATGGGTTGTAGAAGAAGGAAGTTATAAATACCAGCTTTGACCCCGTGACCAGTTACAGAAATGAGGATTGTAATTGTTCTCCCTCTTGTGTTAAGAATGTCTCTATGTATAAATACTGTACACATATTAAGCAATTATCTTTGTTTTTGTTCCTCTTGTTCTCTGTCGTGTACCATGAGACTTACTGACTTTATACCAGCATTTAAATATTGTTAACCTTACCTCGTAGTATTTGCAATTTTAAGTTATGGGATATTGGGAGAAGGGTAAATATCATTTAAGGACTTTACCTTTTCCTTCTTGGAAAGGGATTAATGTGTTTCCAGTTATACTCAGGATAATGTATCATGTTAGGTGAAACTATTATGTTGTTGTACCATTTGAAAATTAAGTGTGATTTAAGGAGATAGTATGGACACCAAGTTGACAAGGGGTGGACTTGCGAAGGTTAATTCTAGATGTCAACTTGGTTAGATGAAGGAATGCTGAGAAACCTGGCCAAGCAATCTTTTCAGGTGTGTCCATGAGGGTGTTTCCAGCAGAAATTAGTATAAGAGTCTGAGTGGCCTGGGTGTGAAAGACCCACCTTCAGTGTGGGTGGGAACCATCCAATCCACTGGGGGTCTGGAGAAAACAAAAGACAGAGGAAAAGGTGAATCTCTTAATCTGCTGGAGCTGGGATACACTCTTCTCTCCTGTCCGTGGATATCAGAGCTTGAGATTCTTCAACTTTGGGGTTCTAAAACTTACACCAAGGGCACCATCAGCTTCCCTGGTTTTGAGGCCTTTGGACTTGGACTGAGCCACTCTACTGGCATCTGGTTTATAGACAGCCTGTCATGGGACTTTTCTTCATAGCCAAGTGAGCTAATCCCCCTAATAAATCCCTCTCACATAGTTATAACATATCCTATTGATTCTGTCTCTCTGGAGAATCCTGACTAATACAGGTGAGTAGATATATAAAAGATCATATAACTAACCCTTAAGGTTTTGGCATTATATGTGTGCACAAGAACTTAGACCAAATATTAGTGAAAGAATAGGGAAGATGTACATTTACTAATGTTAACTTTGTACTGCTCAGGAGAACGAAGGCGTGGCATAGGTATTGTTTTACTTAAGACTTTATGTACTCAGATCTGTTCCCACTACACACGTTATATGAGTGGCAATAACGCTCACCTTTAGACCAATCTCAAGCAAATTATTAATGAATCACTATGTATAAATTATAAATATTATGTTAGTTTTGTATATTTATAATGACTTCATATTCAGTGCTACTTCAAAATAATAAATTAAAAATACCATGGCCTTTTTCAATTCTCAATTAGGTATGAATAGTTATATTTACTTGTTGGCCATTGGAATATTGGAGTAAGCACAGATTATCTAATTTAGGTCAACTGATAACATTCAGGCTAATAAGTGTTGTGACTGCTCACTTTATAAATCCAGAGTATTGTCTATAAAATTAAATACATTAAGAAATATTATCAGATATATGTATTTTTCTGTTTTAATCCATTGATAAGCAAATAAAGACTTTTGTTGTATACCTAGTAAGGAGAAGGAAATAGAAAAATGAGATTAAATATTAAACCATATTTAATATCAAGTAGATAATTATAGTACTAAAAATATTACTTTTCTCTGTGTTCTGTTGATATGTATTACTTTATATTTGATTTAATTGGGAAGGAATTTGCAAGTGAGGAGAAGAAAGAAGTTAAATTTCATGTACACTCGTAGATGTTTGTGTCTTGGCTGATAGGTTGGATGGTACAGTTGTCCAAGACCAGGTCACCAAGGAAGAGCAGATTTAAAGAACCTGAAAAACCTGGGACACTCATGATAATACATTTAGTAAAAATTCAGGAACAGGGAAAATATATATCTGAAAAGCTGGTGGAATTTGGCATTTATAGGTATTCAATAAATATTTATTGAGTAAGTATATTACCTAAGAAAAATTAGATAATGAAAAAAAATTAAATCAGTTGTAGAGGCTTGCACACAATAAACGTACTTTACTCACATAGGAACTTTTCATTTTAGGTATTATAATATTCAATTTACATAACATTTTAAATCTGATGGCTTTCATAATCTCACTGCTTTTTACTTGATTTGATCATGATCTGTCAGTGATTCAGGGTTGGACATTGTTTGGATGGGTAGTTTACCTTACATACCCAGATGGAAAAAAAATTAATTTAGAGCAAAGTGGGGAGAGTCACATTCAGTTAACAAATACAAGGTACTTACTGACTTCTTTTAACCAAATGTGTGATAAGTCAGTATCATCAAAAATCTAGATGTTTGGATATCACACAAGGATGGGAAACAGATACCATAAAAGTGGAAACAAAGTGAGAGCATCCAAAAAATTGGTATAAATGGAACCAGAATGCAAAAATGTGTTTCTATTTCCATGTACTTGAGATTTGAAGGATATAGTACACACCGTATGAAATGGTGCTACCATGAAGATAGCTTCTGTAAAATAAGAGTATAAGCCTATAGCAATTTAGTATTGAACAGTCTCTTCAGCTTAGAAAGCAGATTTGGTGCAGACCATTTGGCAGTTGATGAGAACATTCCTGTTGCAACAGAAGGTGCTGCTTGTTTGAAGAGACTCAGTAAAACAGTGTTATACATTACAGTGTTACAACAGTACAGTATAACTGTAGTACCGATGTTTTATTGTCACAGTGGTATGTGTTTGAGAGCAACACTGCACAATATATATAGAGAGGAGAGAGAGAAAGAGAGAGGTTTTAAGGAATTGGGGGCTGGCAGATCTGAATTCCATAGGGCAAGACTGCAGGCTGGAAATTCAAGCAAGAGTTGATGTTTCAGTCTTCAGTCAACAGTCCACAGAGCAGGCTATACAGGCTGGAAACTCAAGCGGTTTCTTTGTTACAGTCTTGAGGAGAATTTTTTGTGCTTCAGGAAACTTCCGTCTTTATTCTTAAGGCCTTCAAAGGTTTGCACGGGGCTCATCCACATTAGGGAGGATATCTGTGTACTCAATGTCGAGTGATTTAAACGTTAATCACATCTAAAAGATATCTTCACAGCAACATCTAGACCAAACAACTGCACACCGTAGTTAGCCATGTTGACACATAAAATAGCCATCATACAGACGAAGTGGGCTAGCAGAGGGTGAGATTGCTACATTCAACAAGACTCAATAAAACTCACTGAAAAATAGGATTTCAATCTTCCTGGATTTAGGGGGCTGGGTTGTCAGGGGCTAATGGAAATATTGCTTATTAATTGAAATTATGGTTTAGATGAAGTACATAATATTTTCTCTACCCCATATAACATTTTGTGTTACTTACGCAGGGTTTGCACATTTTTTTTATGTGGCATCGTTCAAATCTGTGCTGTTGTCCACTCATGACAGTAGGTCTGATTTTTGTAACTTCCTAGAATGCAACATACTAAAGTAATGTTACAAAGTACCAAGACTTTGTTCCACTTTGACTAGTTTTTCAGTATTTTTAGAAGTATAGGAAAATTATTTCCACTAAAGTAGTTCCCCTTTTTTGTGCGGGATACGTTCTAAGACTTGCCAGTAGATGCCTGAAACTGCAGATAATAGCAAACCCTATATATACTGTTTTTTCTTATAGCACATACTCAGGTTCAATTTATAAATTAGATTCAGTAGGAGATTAACAATAATAGCTAGTAATAAGATAGAACAATTATAGCAATTTACTGTACTAAACGTTAAGTGAATGTGGTCTTTCTCTCACTTTCAAAATGTCTTGTTGCAATACAGTCACTAACTTTCGGACTGCTGTTGACCAGAGGTAACTGAAACCACAGAAAGTGAAATGACAGATAAGGACGAACTACTATATGTATTCATATAATGTTACAAATTATCTGGAATGCGTTAAGTGTCAGGTTCTGTGCTAAAAGCTAATATGCAAAAGTGATGATGCAGAATGCCAAAGGTCCATATTTTAAGACCCTGAGATAGAGACAGTATTGAAAAAAATTATGTAACATAAATCCAAAAGTTATAAGTTACACAAAATTATAATCATCTCACTCCCATCTCTAGACATAGAAAAGGTGAGTTATGTAAACTACTGTGATCTAAAAAAAAAAAAAAACTAATACATTGAGATATAATTAAAATCATGTCAGCATATATTTTAGCCAAATAAAATTAAATGATAAAATTATCCCAGTAAATCTACCAATGGGTTGATCAGTTATACTTCTTCAGGTATAAACTCTCACTATAAAATATATCTAAGGAATCATATTAAACATTGGTGCATGCATGTGTGTTTTAAGAAAAAAAAAATGTGGTCAGGTCATGGTATATTTCTAACATCCAGTTTTGATATGAAGAAGGCACCAGCACATCAAGTTAGAAATATTTCTTAGTGACATTCTAAGACTCTATGGAAGAGCCTTTTGTCAATCCATATGTGATTGATTGAGGTTGTTTGAGCAATTTCAGGGAGTTCATGGTACACATATCTCAACACCAACTTTCCAAATCGCTGGGCACCTAGCTTTTCACTTCTTATAATTGCCATATCAGCTTGGCTCCCAGAATGGAAAGCTACAGAGAAACCACATCATCTTCTCTGCAAAGACTGGTCCCTTAGACATTTTTCTTAGTAAAGCCCTGTGTGTTTTTTATTCTATCATTTTCTTTTTTTTTTTTTTTCCTACAATAACCTTGACTCACTCCTGACAGTGAAGAATGTAAGCTAATGTAAGTTGATAGGACAGATTTTTCATTATTTAATATTTTCCAAATAAATCCTTATTACATTTTTTAAGTCACAATTATTAATAATTGAACATCTTAAAAGTGTACTTCAAGAGTTTTTCTTTTTCTTTCTTCTCTCTTTTTTTTTTAAGTTAGAAATCATTTAAACTGGCATTATAGTTTGTTAAATCCTTAAATTGTTTTCAGCATAAGGTAGTATGGACTTGCTGACTCAAAGCTTAGAACAGAGTTTTTATATCAGTGAGTTAACATTTTAAAAACAACAACAAAACACTTTGATGTCATCCTCTAGTATGTGCTAATAGAAATATATATATCACAATAGTACCCCCTATTAACTTCCCTAAAAACGTGGGCAGTGCTATTTACAAACTCATAAAGACAAGAATTTTCAGTCCCCTGGAAGAATGGGTGTTGAAGCAGATCACAGAAGCAACAACAGATATTTGTTGCTGTCACTCAAAGTAAAATTCCCAATACTACATTCCAGGTTTGTGTGGGAAAGCAGGAACTCTAGTGACTGCCAAAAATATAAATAAATAAAATACATAGACAATATCACACATGCTAAGTCATGTAAATATCATTCCTAACTAATTCAGCCCCCCAAAATCAATGTCTTACAATTGACCTTTAACTCTAGAAGACCAATGGGATGAAATTGCTAAAATTAATAATTATATTCTTCTATGAAATGTTATAACACTAGCAAATATTCACCTCCTTTAAACACTCAGCTTGGATTAAAACAGTAATCCCTATGCGTGAGGCAAAAATAATATTGAAATTATAAAAACTACAGTAGAAACATGAGTGGTTAAGCATCCAGTGATAGCATATAAATGAATACCAATACTGTTTGGCAGCGGAAGAATCCATTGCTGTAAATGTTCTGAAACAGAACACTTTCGATGAGCTGAACAGTGCTAGGTAAGTCTACTCATTCCCCTCTTTTGATTCTCATCTCATCTCTTTAAGGCCTCTTCTTGTTTGGGGACAATTTCCCGCAGGAGTAGACTAAGATTACCCTTTTTCATGTGCTCTGAAAACTATGCCTCAGATACTAGAAATAGGTTCAGGCAATAATTTGTCTGCCTGAAACTAAGAAACTCGTGTGAGTGGTACAGAGATGAAAGGGCTTTGAAAACTTTCAACCATGTCCAACCATGACAGTGCAGTTCTCCAATGGTGACTGGTATTCTGGAGTTGCAACTTTTGTCTGACTCAGTTATTAATTCTAAAGTATTTGTTTGTTTTGTTATGTTCTGTTTTTTTTTTCTTTTACCTGAATAAGTTCCATTATTTTTGGACCATTTTCCAAGCTTGAGTCTCTAGTCTCAATCTAAATAATCAATTCCTCACATCATTAATTAAGTTATTCATTCATTCAGCACATAATTCTTAAGGACCTTCTATGTGACAGGCATTGCTTGTGGTATGAAGGTACAAAAATGAATAAAATAAAGTCTCTGCTGTCAGCTTACACCACTTGGGAGAAGACCCAAAATAAAACAAACAAAATATATAGTCTATCATATTGTGGTAAGTGATACAAAGAAAAAGCAGAGAAAAATAAAACAGGGGTACAGGAGGTTCTATTTTCAATTGGATGATAAGCAAAGATATCTTTGCTATACTGATATTTAAGCAAAATTCTGAAAAAGAGGAATTTAACTAAATGCATATGTGTGAAAAATTTATTTTCAAGCAGAAGGAGAGAACAAAAGCCCTGAGGTGGTTTATGTTTATTGTGTTCAAGGAACAAAATGGTACCAGCAGAGTGTAGCACCTTTTATCTTTCAGCAAATCTCCATCACTTCATGAAAGTCGCAGTTAGTATTGGTTACTTGTGTCGAAAAGCATCCTTACTGATGTTGTCAGCAACAGGTAAAGATTCAGAAATTAGTGTCTGGGAGATTAAACTTATTCTCACCATTTAGGGCCTATTCTTTTGGAGCTATTTATTCATTTTTAATGTATGATTATACATTAAACTATCAATTTGTGCAATTACCTATACTTCCATCTATCCTTCCATCCATCACCTATCTATCTATCTATCTATCTATCTATCTATCTATCTATCTATCTATCCATCTATCTATTATCTTTTGATACCTTCAAATTATGAAACATTTCAGTTCTTCTTCATTTCATATTGGAAGATGGCACCTACTGGTGATATTTAAAATTACTGCCAAAGTAAATAACCAGAAGAAATACATAAGAAGTTTCTACTTTATAATATCTGCAAGTAAATGTGGAAACAAGTAATCTCCCAAAAGAATTCAAGAATAGTTATGACATGGAGGGTATCTTGGTAAACTGAGACTGAGTATGAGAGTCTTTTGCCCTTTACATTTAATTTACAACTATACTCACTTTGTTAATACAAAACATTTTAATTACCATAACATCTTACTTCCCAGAAACACTGAAAGGATTTGCTTCTACTCATATGCCTCTCCACCTCTTTGCTTCTTAAAGACTCAGTTATGATCTGAATAACTCTTACAAGAATAAAACAGAAAAGCACAAAGAAAGACATGACATAGTTTACTTACTTTTATATAGTTTCTGGTTCTTTTCTGCACTTTGCTTCCTGAGTAAAACCAAATCAATCAAGTATTTTTCATGCATAAAAATAATAACAATTGTAATGACAAAATCACAACTATGAGGACTAATGAAACAATGAAATAATTAGGAGACAAAAGTAAAATATAGTTTTTCTAGAAATTTCAGGGAAAACTACAAGAAGAATGTTATATTTATAGAAGGCATTTAGCACAAATTAATTTTAATAAAAAGAGAAGAGGTGGAATAATTACAGTTTCAAAACGACAAGAGCAAAGGAGCAAAGGAATAGATGAGAATATTCAGCAAGAGTGTAAAAGGTTTGATATGGTTTGAATATGTTTTGTTCAGAACTAAATGAGGATTGAAGGTAAAGAAGGAGCCTTATTTACTCAATGGAGAAACACTTGTAGTCAGGGAAATTTTATGTTTGTACATGGGTCTATATGATAAAAAGAGGTGGAGAAATAGCACTATTTGGAACAGTATATATATATATATATATATACACAATTTTTGTCCCAGAAAACTATTGCTAAAGACATAAACTGTGGTATCGACAATGCTCATTTAATAACAATATTGGAAGAATCACTAGGAATTTTATTTAATAGGTCATTACAGTTAATTAAATGCTGGCAGTGATGAAGAAGTTCAAGGTAAGTTTTTAGATTTCTAATCAGATAGGATGGTAGTTTATAAACAACTGGAAGGATTGACAGACCAACCAAAGAGTGAGATCAGAAGAATTTCAGAAGCAAGTTGGGAGAGAACAATTTAGAAATTTCCATAATAAAACAAAGATGGATTGTCTACCATTAAGCTGAAAACTTGGATCTGGAATCTAGAAGAATTATCAAAGCAGGAGATAAATACTGGGAAGTTCTTAGTATATATGCAACAAATACTCTTCAATGTGAAAAAGAAAGGAAAATGAGCTAAATGAGAAAAGTATATGACCAAGAACTGAATTTTGGGTCATAACTGTCATTTTTCATGAGAAAAATGTAGAAAGATTTTTATACATGGAGGATTCTTCTTAATATTTGATAATCATCAAATTGGCCACAAAAGCAGATATTTTTCTCCTTTTTTAAACTATATTTTTAATGGGGTATGTACATATAGCATAATATTTGTCATTTTAAACAATTTTATGTGTACAACTCACTGCCATGAATTACATTCACAATGTTGTGCAACCATCACCAGCCGCTATCTAGATCCAAAATTTTTTGATCACTCCAACAGAAACTCTGTACCCATTAGGTGATAACTTCCCAGTTACCCCTACCCCAAGCCCTTGGTAAACTCTGATCTACATTATCTCTATGAATTTTATTTACTATTCTACATAGTCTGGATATGTCCTTTTGTGTCTGGTTTACTTAGCATACTGCTTTTAATGTTCCTCCTTGTTGTATGTGTATCAGAACTTGATTCCTTTTTATGGTTGAATAGTATTCCATTGTATGTACATGCTACATTTCGTGTATCCATTTATCTGTTGATGAATGTTTGTGTTGTTGCTATCTTTTGACTAAAGTGAGTAATGTTACTATGAATATTGTTGTGCATGTATTTGCTTGAGTCCCTGATTTCAATTATTTTAGCTATACATCTAGGAGTGGAATTGCTAGGTCATATAGTACTTCTATGTCTAACTTTCTGGGGAATCACCAAACTTTTTGCAGTAGCTACATCATTTAATATTTCTACTCACAAGGTAAAAATATTCCAGTTTCTTCACAACACATTATTTTTCATCTTCCTGGTTATAGCCATCCTAGTAGGTGTAAAGTGGCATCTCATTGTGGTTTTGATTTCCATTTCCCCAATGACTAGTGGTATTGAGCATTTTTTTCATGTGCTTTTTGGCCATTTGTCAATGTTATCTGGAGAAATGTTTACAGAAGTCCTTTGTCCAATTTTTAATTAAGCCCTCTGTCTTGTTTTTCAATTGTTGTAGCAATTCTTTGTATATTCTGGATGTTAACTTGTCATATATATGGTTTGCAAATACCTTCTCCCATTTTATTAGTTTTTTTTTAACTCTTTTATAGTGTCTTTGATGCACAAAAGTATTTTTTTAATTTTAATAAAGTCCAATATATCAACTTCTTGTTTGTTGCTTATAATTTTGATATCATATTTAAAAATCATTGCAAATATCCCCAGCCATGCTGATTTGTTTCTATTTTCTTTCAAATTTAGATATTTGATGTGTTTTGAGTCAATTTTTGGTATACGGAATAAGGTAAGGGTTCAACTTCAATCTTTTGCATGCATTTTCCCCATACTATCTTTTGAAGAGACTGTTCTTTTCTCATTGATTAGTAAAGTCATACATTGAAGTCTCCAACTATTTTTGTAGAACTATTTATTTTCTATTTCAATTTTGTCAATTTTTGTTTTATATGTTTTAGAGCTCTATTGTTAGGTGTGTATACATTTATAATTGTTATATCTTCCTGATGTATTAAAGCTTTTATCAATATATAATGTCTTTCTTTTCATCTTGTAATCATTTTCTTTTATTTTATCTTTTAGTTACTCCAAATCTATCGTGATTACTATCCATATGAAATATCTTTTTTAATCGTTTTCCTTTCAACTTCTATGTGGTTTTGTACTTAAAGTGATTTTCTTTTGTGCACAGCATATAGATGAATAATGCTTATTTTTTAATACATTCTGCCATCTTTGCTTTTTAATTGGAGAGCTTAATTTATTTACGTTGAAAGCAATTACTTATAAGGAGGGACTTACTTCTGCCATTTAGCTATTTGTTTTCTGTATGTCATACATGCTTTTTCCTCAATTCCTCTATTAATGTCTTTTTAAAAATTTTAGTTGACTTTTGTAGTGTACCATGTTGATACTTTTTTTCTTAATTTTCTGTATTTTTTTTCTCTTAGTGGTCATTTTGGGGATTTCATTTAACATATTAAACATTTAATAATTTAATTTGAATAATGCCAGCTTACTTTTAATAGTGTTCAAATACTCTGCTCCTATTCATCTCCACCCCTACCTCTTTATATTGTTATTGTCATGTATATTTACCTCCATAATTACCTTTACCAATGTTCTTAATTTCCTCATTACAACATCGAGTTACTGTCTTCTATCCTTTCATTTTAACTTGAAGGGTTCCTGTCAGCATTTTTTGTAAAACAGTCTACTAGTAACAAGTTCTTCGGCTTTTGTTTTTCTGGGAATGTTTTAATTTCTCTTTCATTCTTTACTCTCCTTTAATCTTTATAGAGTTTTGCTGTACATAGAATTCTTGATGACAGTTTTGTTCTATTTCCTCCTATTTTCAGTACTTCAACTCTGTCATTCCACTGCCTTCTGGCCTCCATTGTTTCTGATTAGAAATTAGCTTTGAATTGTATTGAGGAATTGTTATCTTGTACCTTACAAGTTACTTCTCTCCTGCTGCTTTTTAGTGACTCTTTTTGTCTTTGGCTTTCAATAATTTGACTATAATGAGTCTCAGTGTGGATCTATTTGATTCACATTATTTCTTGATAATGTTCCATAGGTTTCTAATGATCTGTTCACTTTTCTTGATTCTTTTTTATTTCTGTGCTTCAGACTGTATAATCCTTATTGTCTGTCTTTAAGTTGACCGATTATTATTATTATTATTATTATTTTTGGACTGCTCATTCTGCTGTTGAAGCCCTCTTGTAAACTTTTTATTTGAATTATTGTACTTTTCAGCTCCAGAAGCTCTATTCAGTTCCTTTATGTGATTTATATCTCTCTATTGATATTTTTATTTGGTTTGTACATCATTTTCCTGGTGTCCTTTAGTTAAATTCTGTTTCCTTTAGCTCTTTAGTTTCCTTTAGCTCTTTAAACATATTTAAGATATTTGATTTAAAGTCTTTGCCTAGACAATTCAATGTCTGGGCTTCTTTAGAGATGGTTTCTGTCATTTCCCCCCCCTTTGAATGTGCCATACTTTCCAGTTTCATTGTATGGCTTTAAGATCTTATTTATTTATTTATCTATCTATTTATCTATTTATTTATCTATTTATCTATTTTTCTATCTATCTATTTATTTATTTATTTTGGTTAAAAATTGGACTTTTGAGTATTATAGTGTGGCAGCTCTGGAAATCAGATATCTTCCTTCCTCAGGGTTTGATATCTTGATTGTTATAAGATTAGGTTGTGTTTAACCTATGTTTTGGCTGAGATTTACTTATGTTCCAAGGAAATTTTTAATTTGACTTTTATTGACTCAGCATTCATTTATTGCTATAAGACATTAGCTATTTTCAAGAGTCCTGACAGAGTTCGTTCTAAAAGTTTCTGTTTACTTATTTATAGTTTCTGGTGAAAGACTGGAGTTTGGAGCTTCCTACTCTACTATTTTCCTGATGTTACTCCCAGAAGCATGCATTTATAACATATTGAGTCAGTCCTTTGCAGAAATGATGTGTGGATTTTTATTTGCTCACATGATCACATTATTGCTAAAGTATTTTTAGCATAGTTCAAAATTATGAAAGAGCTACATTTATGTTTACAGTGTAATTGCATCATTACCAATTGTTCATGATAATATATTAACAAATTAAGGTAAAATAAATAAATTTTGGTTCTGTACAATAATTACTAAACTTTTTTTACCCCAGAGAAATATTGGCTCACTTCAGAGTGCTATATTTCAGGTTATTGAGGACATAATTGTAAGCCAAAGTACATGTATTCCCATATAAAATGTAAAAGTTTGATTTTTTTTTTTTTTTTTTTGTCTTGGCCTCATTGAGGTGAAAACGATTGTCTTAGTGGTAAAAAGTGTTCATTTGTAGTATAAAATAAAATACAGAAAAAATATGTTATCTTCTGGCCATGTGATATTACCTGTTGATTTCCTGTATGCTTTTAATGTGATTTGGCCATCTAACATTATTTTTTTAACTTCACCAACAATACTGTTAACACATACTATTGTTAAGACACAGACATCTATATAACAGTATTTTGAAAATGTACCTACAAAGAAGTTATGTTTGAAAAATAATCAAATGTACAAAAATAAAGCCAGCTTTTATACTTATTCCATATATATCTAAGAAAAACTTTGAAATGCCTGGTGAATGTGTGTAAACATGTGAGATGAAGCTATCATGCCACAAGATGGCAGATTAAGGCCACTAAACTGATATTTCTCACAACAGAAACGTTCTGTTTTCACTTTCATATACATGTTGACTTTTTACAGAATTTATAATAAAATAATACAAGCTGTGTATAATTTGGATGTAAAGTGATGATTGAAATACCAGCTTATGTCCAGTATTATTTTTTCCATCAAGAATTTCTTTCCAGTTTTGCTTTATTAAGATATAGTAAATACTTGTTTGTTGAATAGTGAATTATTTTATGTAATTTAAATATCTGTGTAGGGATCTTTTATGTATTCAATAAATTTCAAAGTAGACAAAACAACCCTTGTCTTTATTTCTGGATAAAATTAATTTGGGGAGCCATGCTTGTGAATCATGAATCATTCAGAGTTACTAAAAACAAACAAAATTATAGCAGAACAAAATTATAACAAAAATAAAAGCAAAACAGACTTAGAAACATTTTTACTTTGGTATTAGCTTATTTCAGATTTATGGTGTCATTATTTAAATTCCCTGAATTTCTGCCTTCATCATTCTTTTTGATCTTGAATACTAAGGCCTCTGATATCCTATTAGGCCCTCAAGCTTTGTTTATTTTCTAAAATATATCATGCAACTGTCTACTTACATTAATGTTTGCATCGTATTAGAATTACCATCATAGAATAAAGAAAATGTCATT
Source organism: Cynocephalus volans (assembly GCF_027409185.1). Lineage (NCBI taxonomy): Eukaryota > Metazoa > Chordata > Mammalia > Dermoptera > Cynocephalidae > Cynocephalus > Cynocephalus volans. The sequence goes on along the minus strand of NC_084461.1, from coordinate 26,714,294 downwards.
ATTGAACTAAGAAAATCTACAGCAAGATGATAATGGCGTTTCCAGATACAGGTAGCCTCTGATGAGAAAGTTCCTACCCATAAACAAAAGCACACATTCAGGAAATAGCAAGATGTCCAATGTCGTTATTTAGTAGAATATGCATGTGGTTATCATAGCTGGAGAGTGAGACTGAGAATATGTTTTGAAGGGCAACTTATTCCCAAAAGGAAATATTTGGATGATCCAATTTGTGTTGAAAAACTTTTTAAAATGTTAACATAGGAAATACTCATAATTCAATTTAACATTTATAAAGATCAATCTCCAAGTCCTACAGAAGAACTGAAAGGGTACTGTTTAGAAACAGAATGTGGGTCACAGAAAGACAAATTCAGAGCCTTTTGTAATATTCCTAATGAAACGTAATGAAGATTCAGACATAGGAAGTGAAGACAGAAAGGATGCCTGAGATATTGGAATAATTGCATAGTGAGTGTGAAGAATTCTTAATTAATCAACCAATTAGCTTAAAGATCATTTATTAATTCAACAAATTAACTGAACATATATATTATGCCAGGCACATTTTAAACATTGGGGTTACAATGTTAAAAGAGACAATGCTCTAAGCATTACAGAGCTTACCTTACATTGAGAACATACACACCAACACCCCATACCACCATACTCACACATATCTTGTAATGTCACATTATGAAGGGAACATACAAGGATATGAATGAAATAAGAGAGCAAGCGTATCAGTCAGGACTCTCCTGAGAGCAGAACCAATAGGATATGCATATAGATATTTGAGAGTGGATTTATTGGGGAATTGGCTCACACACACTATTATGGTGGCTGAGCAGTCCCACAACAGGCTATCTTCAAGCTGGAGATCCTGCGATGCTGGTAGTCTGGCTCAGTCCAAGTCTGAAGGCTTCAGTACTGGGGAAGCCTATGGTATAACTCTCAGTCTGACACTGAAAGCCTGAGAACCAGGGGGTTGCTGGAGGAAGTTCCCGAGTTCAAAGGCCAGTGATGCTTGGGTTCTATTTCCAAGGCAGCCAAAGAAAGCATCTACCCCCGCTCTCCAAAAAGAAACCAATTTGCTTTTCTGTATGCGTTTCCTCCAGGCCCAGCCAAATGGATGGTGCCCACCCATATTAAGGGTGGATTTTCCCCCACTTTGCTCACATAGACACACACTAATATCCTCTGGAATTAACCTCACTGACACACCCAAAATAATAGTTTCCCAGATTTACCAGTATTCTTCAATCTGGTTAAGTTGACATCTGAAATTAACTATCACAGAGAACTATTCAAATACTTGTCTATGATGAAGTGTTTCTGGTAGAGCAAACTAAAAATTGCAAAAGTACTGAAGCAGAAATAAAACTAATGTGTTTTAGATACATCAGAAATGTCAGAGTGAGTAGGCAGGAATGAAAACGAAAAAGGATATTGAGATAAATTTTAACAATCACCTAATAATTTATAAATCAGTATTGTGTAGCATTGAATATGTAGGAGTAAACAAACATAACCCCTTTAGAAAGAATTTATAGTCTAGTGAAGAACTTGCTACATTGGAAGAGGGTTACGAACCAATGTAGGTAAAGAGAAATGTCCAGGAGTGTGAGGAAGAAGGAGGAACCAAGAAAAATATATTGGGTGGTTTCTAGCTGGAGTCAGCTGTTCTGTAGCAATTCCACTAACCAACATAAAAATGACACGAGAGAAACAGTCATTGGTGGGTCATGATGAAAGAATGTCAGTAAATTAGTGCTGTTTTTAAGATACAAAATTTGCCACACTGTGGAACTACTAGGGAAAGCTGTCAGTGTAAACTAAAACCTTAGGAAAAATAACATGTAGTAAATATTTTAAAGATAGAATATAATTAGAGTGAGTGAGTTACACAGTCCTACTCAAAGGGAAAAACCATAGTAGTTTGAAGAACAAGAGAAAGCTCAAGCAAGCAGAGAGAATAGCACAGACACAATCGAGCATGGAGCCAGGGACTGGACCCTTGTCCCACAACCAAGCACACCACCAGCACCACGGGGCCTGCTCAGGGTCCTGAGGTATGCAACTGGGAACCACCAGCAACTAGATAAGGAGCATGACCAAAATACCACCTCCACGTGGGTAGCCCACCAGAGCCACTACAATAACCATGGCTGCTGCGAAAGTGGCTAGACACCAACACCACTGTGCAGATGGTCCGCCAGCCGCTAGAGTGCATTGACACAAGGAAAGTCAACAGCAGTGATAATGAAAAGAAGAGAATGTCTCTCTCCATATAGCCCATTCCAGAGTGACAGAAGAAGCATCTGCTCTATGATAATACTGGGGGACCTGAACACAGCACTTAGCATTGGACAGATCATCTAGGCAACAAATCAACAGAGTAACCATTGCTCTTTTAGAAGGAGAGAAGAAATCTAGGGTTATCAGAGGTGGGGGTGGGGGACAGACAGGGGAGGGGGAGAGATTGGACAAGAGGCAGAAAGAATAAGTACAATTTGTAACAATATATATGCAAGTAATATTGATTTGATCAACATATGTCAATGTTGAACCCCCAAAATATGTATAATCAATTATGATTCTTTTTTTTTTTTTTTAAAGAAAATTTAAAGAATGGGAGACTGGCTATTTTAGCATCAACAATTGCTGTACTTTTGTTTGTGCATAGGTTATAAGTAAGTAGGATTACCATTATCTTACAAATTTGTTCATTCAACTGTGGCAGTGAGACTCTCATTGTTTCAGTCAAGGATCTTATACTTTTCATCTAGTCTGCATGGTGTCAATAATAATGCAGAAGTAGAATAGGACAGGAAAGTAGCAAGGTAGAAATGAGTTTGGGAGAATATTACCTTGATTTTTGAAATAGTTTGAGAAGAATTGATATTAAATCTTCTTTAAAAGTTTGGAGGAATTCAGCATTGAAGCTATACTGTCCTGGGATTTTCTTTGTTGGGAGACTGTTGATTACTGATTCAATCTTGTTACCCACTGTTAGTTTGTTCAGGTTTTCTATATCTTCTTGGTCCAGTCTTGGTAGGGTGTAGATGTCCATAAACTTATCCATTTCCTCTAGATTTTCAAATTTTCAGCATATAGTTGTTCATAATGGCTTCTAATGATTCTTTGTATTTCTGTGGAATCAGATGTACATTTCTGATTTTTGATATTTGGGTCTTTTTTTCTTTTTTCTTGTTTAGTCTGATATCAAAACTAGATGAAGAAGCAACAAAAAAGAACATTATAGGCCAATATCTGTGATGAACTTAGATCCAAAAATTCTCAACAGAGTTCTAGCAAACAGATTCAAAGAGCACATCAAAAAGATTATACATTCATGGCTGTATTCATCCTTTTCTGTTGCTTATAGCAAAATATCTAGAACTGGGTAATTTATAAGAAAACAAAACTTATTGCTTACAGTTTCCAATGCTGGGAAGTCCACAGTGCAGGGAACACATCTGGTGAGGGTCTCGGTTGTAGTGACAGTGACCCAGGGGTCTCACATGGCAGAAATGGGGGAGCAGAGAGAGAGAGAGAGAGAGAGAGAGAGAGAGAAAGAAAGTCTCACTGATCTCATTTTAAAGCCTTCAGAACCATGCCCGTGACCACTGTTATTATTCCATTCACTGGGCATGGTCCTCAGAATCTAATTACCTCTTCAAGGCCCCACCTTTCAATTACCATGATAGGACTTCCAAACCTCTTTTCACTGTCATAGTGGGTACTACATTTTCAGGGGACATTCAGGCAAAGGCAGTGGCCATGTTGGGATTCATACCAGGGAGGCAAAGATGGTTTCAACATATGCAAATGAATAAATGTGACACACCAGAACAACAAAAGGAAAGGTAAAACTGTATGATCATTTCAATAGATACAGAAAAAACATCTCTTTATGATAAAAAATTTCAACAATTTAGATATAGAAGGAAAGTATCTCAATGCAATAAAAACCATATATGACAAATCCATAGCTATCATCATCCTGAACAGGGAAAAGTCAAAAAGCTTTTCCTCTAAGAACAGAAACCAGACATGTTCATTCAATGTTTCAATAAAAAAAATCTAAAAAAAATAGGAATGAAAATTCTGTCTCTAAATTGGTGACATAGAGATTGCATTCATTGGTAAGAAGAGGAAGAAATTCTGGCCCCAAAATCAAAAGTCTGTCTGATCAATGTAGTATCAGTCTAAACAATTGTCTTGTACAATATACCCTATTGTTCTTCAGGATAAATCTAGACCAAACCGCTTTGCACTAGCTTAGAAAGAATAAGTATAACAATAAAAGACACATATGTCACCCAAGGGCCAGGCTAGAGTACAGTGCTGGCATAGAAATATATAGACTTCATAAATTACTAATGTAATACAATTTGTTTGGGCAAGATTCAAGGAATAGGTTTTTTAATTCAAAGTGATTTGCTATAGTTAATATGGTGGGTATATTCTTATGCTCACAGACTGGGAGAGAGATATCGATCATCAGAGGGAAAAAAATGCCCAATGCATATGAAGCAGAATAAGAGTCAATAACTACACATATAATAGTTTCTTGCCAGGTCTAAGTGTACAGTAATGCCATTAACTGGATAAAGATTTTCAGAACAAGGGTGCTGGTGGGACAGGGTGAAAAGAAGGGAGAAAGATAAATAATCTTTTTTGCATATAGAATTTACCATATGTAAAGAGTTCCAAAGGAACGTACAAGTGAGAACTTATGACTCAGAAAAATAATAATATGTTAAACATTGACATTGATGTATCTGGAAGACATTAATTTTATTTCTCCCTTCTGAGGCAAAGGGCATAAAATGCCCTTGAATTTACATTTCCCTCTGGCTAAACATTGTATTGCAGTCAACATTTATATAGCTCCATCCTCATTTCATTCTTATCTCTATTTTTATGTCATTTCCACAGAGAAGTCTTCCCTCTCAAACCTATCTCAAGTAACTACCAATCATGAGTCTTCTTCTGCCCTAATTATCTTCACAATGCACTTATCACTTCCTGGCATTATATTGTGTATGCTATTTGCCTGAGGCTATTAATCTGAAATAATTTACTAATAATTTTAGTAACGGGGAGATGGTCTAGACAGCAGATATGATCTCATACTAGCCAGTGTTACAATTATAAAAAGTGATTGCTATTAATATTGCATTATAAAATTATTAAGAAAAATGGTTTTTGACTGATTTTATAATCAGTTCAATTATAAGTAATAAAATTATAATACAAAATCGTGCTCCCACTTTTATGATTTCTGTACGTGTTATTTAAAATGTATTTTGGTGACCACCAATACAAAGCCTGAATTCATCTTTCCCTTTATATCTGATTGCAAATAATTAGATTCCATAAAATATCTGAAGACTATAGCTTATTTCGGTATTGAGCAGAGGCATAGATATTTACACCAGGAGGCTTTGTGTGGTTCATTTGATGCTACGCCTTGTTTAGACAAATCCAACCTTTTGACATTACCCAAGACAAGGAAAAAAATATTATTGTTCTGATCTAAATTTCTGCCAGTAACAAAAAATATCTAACACCTGCTTTTCTTCCATCATAAACTTAAATTTGCCACTAAATGTTACTTACATTTAGTAATTGGAGATATTTACAAAAAAACATATTTTCCTTTCCAGCTTATTATTGCCTAACTCAGACAGTGAGAAGCTTTACAGGAGAAATTTAACTAGTATCTCAGGCTTCCTGGGATAACACTCAGCAGCTAAACCATTAAGGTAATTACAAAGAAAGAAAAGTAAATTGGGGCAGTTGTCAGAGAAAGAAATCACAGACCTAACTTAATTGAATTATCTAAATAACAATTAAAAGAATGCATCAGCTAAGACACAGAGAGGAATTTTAAGAAAAGTCTGGAGCCACTGGTGATATCTCACTATGGTAGAAGGCACTGGAATGATTTAAAAGTGTAGCACTTAATATATTTGTTAACATATATAAATAGTATGAGTTTTGAAACATCTTTATCATAGCATTGGAATATTTAAATAGAAATAGAGATATTAGGCTTTACTCTATCTTTGCCAATTTTTAAAAGCATAATTAGAGATTTATTTTTCCACAAATAAGTGGGTGATACACAATAGATCTCTATTATTAATTCTCTCTAGATATATCGATTATTCAGAAAAATGGCCCACAATGATTTAAGGGAGGATTTACTTCAATATTTTATACATGCTAGAAAGACAGAACAGATAATTTTTGTATTTATTTCATTTTATATCAATATGAGGCTTATATCACCTGAGTGTTTCATACTCCATTTATTATAATTCAAATGCAATTTAGAATATTACATCTGTATTCTACATTAAATATTTTCTAAAATAAAATGTATTTTAGATATATAATATTTTATACATGTTATTTATAGAAATTACCTGTCTCAATTTAAAAATGACTTTGGATTTTTTTTTTAACAGATCGTAGAAAATTTACTATTAATTCATAAAATTTCTTTAATAAATTATTCTAACCTGTCCCCAAAAGATTTGAAAAATCAAAGGTAATTAGATGCTTCAAAATATTTGAATCTCTTTGGTTTTATATATTTTTAGTAATTGGAGGAATGTGGAAATATAATTGTAGTGCTTGTATAATGTAGTATATACATTATTCCATCTTACAGACAAGCAATCAAAGAAGGGCAACACATAAGCTTCTTATCATAACATTAATTCATCCCATTAGTTTTGCATCTATTATGTTTGACTGCCAAGGCATTGATTGTCACATTTATTGCAATATTCAAGAACCTGTCAGCCAAGTTAAGTGAATCTGATGGACTTCTAAGTACAGAAATAAATGATTACTGGAAATGCAATCGCTAATGTTTCATGGTGTATTGATTTGAATTTACTTTCAATAATTATTTTTTTAAGCTGAATTCATGGACTTACCAAAATGAATAATTAGTAATAGAACTTGAAGGCCTACTAGCAATTATGAGCAATATGTTCAGCTGGGAGCACTGCCATTCATCCAATTTATCCCCCGGTAAAGTTACCTAACTAATTCTGTAAATCTCAGATCAGGAAAGCCCTGAAAAATGAATAAGCATCATTCAGTGTGTAAAAAGAGAATACTTTATATTACCTTGCATGTAATGGGTGATTAAAAATAACAAAATTATTTTCATCAAGCTCTCACATAAACAGTTTGCTTTTTTCATTTGCCTCCCCAATTCAGAAATAATTGAGATTCTGCAGGTACAATTGAATGTCCACTCATTTTCTACTATACCACTTATACTAAGATATGTAGGGCTACTATTTACGTCACATAGAATTGAATGTGTTTTGTTATGACACAAGATTAGAATCCCAGGGGATTTTAGATATCTTTTTCTGGGTTTACACATATGAAATCACTCAGGGTGTGTGTGTGCAGAGCCAAAAAATATGGAAGTTAGTTCCGGAGTGCAGTTGAAACTAGGAAATTTGATCTGGTTGCATTAATAAAAAAACAACAATAATAATTGTGGTATTCTTATGTAATATCTTTATATGGGCTACTTTGGCTTCTTCATAGCATGGCAGATGGGTTCCAGGAGTGAGTTCCCCAAAAGTACAAGTCTTAAGTGTATGAAATTTTTAATGGTCTAGTCTTGGAGTTCACCTAATATAACATTTGCTGTCTTGTATTGGTCAACACCATCACAAACTTTGTTTTCCTAGATTTTTTAGGAGTAGGCATAGACCCCACTATTGCTATGAAAGTGACAAGGCCGTGTGAGATGGGAGGCATTTTTGTAGCCATGTTAGAAAATTCAATCTGTTATAACCATATTGAGAAAAAAAAAATTAAAGAAATATAAAGAAGTAGGAAAAAAAAGAGGCATAGTGGTATCTTCCATTAGTAAGTAAAAGAGGACAATAGAAATCAAGAGAAATGACAATGCCTTTAAGGTTTGAAAGAAAAAGAAGTGACTTCCAACTTGACCTAGTATTTTATGTGCCAAGGATATGAGGACAATATGCAATCATTCATTTCTGAGCATGCATGAACTAATAAATTACTCTCCCCATTAAGTCTTCCTGGGGAAGTTATTTGAAAGTATACTTCAACACCAAAAGGACAGCAACAAACAAATAAACAGTTAAAGAATTTTAGAAACAGTGGAATATTGAAAGAGAGATGTCCGTATTGGTTAGTTTTCTATAGCCTATAACAGAATGCCCAAAGCTGGGTAATTTATAAAGAAATGAAATGTATTTCTTACAGTTTGGGAGGCTGGAAAGTCATTGGTCCAGGGGGCACCTCTAATGAAGGCTAACTTTTGGGCAGGAACTCTCTACAGGTTCCTCCCATGATGACCAGGATATGACATGTGAGAACAGCAGGAGAGATTTTTCATGTGCTTTCATTATAAAACCACCAGTCCATACTCATAACAACCCACTAAGCCATATAACCACTAATCCATGAATGGATTCATTCATTCATGAGGGCAGAATTCTTATGATCCAATCACTTCTCAAATACTCCTGCCTTTCAAATGCCATAATAGGATTTTTCACCCTCTTAACACTGGTATAATGGAGATCAAGTTTCCAATATATGAACTTTAGGGGGACACATTTGACCCATAGCATTCTGCCCCTGGCCTGAAACGTTCATGTCTTTTTTACATGTAAACACATTAATTCCATCCTCAAAGTCTTAACTTTTTTCAACTCAAAAGTTTAAAGTCTCATCTGTGAAATCAAACAAGTTATTCCAAGATACAATGTTGGGACAAGCATAGGGTACATTTTCCCATTCAAAAAGGGAGAAACAGTCCAAAAGAAAGGAGTAACCATCCCTACGCATGTCTGAGACCCTGCAGTGCGGGCATAAAATCTTAATGCTGGAAAATAATTTCCCTTAATTCCGTGTCAGGCAACCTCTGCACACTGGTGTGGGGGTTGGACCTCCCAGTCCTAAGCCAACCCCACTCCTATGGCTTTTCTGGCCTCAGCCCATGCTTCAGCTCTGAAACTGGCATTCCACTCTGGTAGCTTTCCAATTCTGCAGTCTGTGGTGGTTCCGCTTCCACAGCTCTACTAGGCATGGCCCTGGTGGGTATTCTCCGCTGCAACTCCCACCCTACATTTCAGGTTGGCATTGCTCTTATGAAGGCTCTCTTTGGTGACTCCACCCTTGCGACAGATCTCTTCCTGAGTCCCCTGGCTTTTCCATGCATCCTTTGAAATCTGGGTGGAGGTGGCCAGGCTCCACACCTCTTGTGTTCTGCCAGCCAGCAAACATAGTACCACATGGATCCTGCCAAAGCTTCTGCCTTGTATCTTCTGAAGCAGCAGACCCAGCTATACCTGGAGCCATTTTAGCTAGAGCTCGTGCAGCCGGAGCAGTTGGTGAAGTCAGAATGCAGGCAGCAGTATCTGGAGGTTGTCCTAGGTAGTAAACCCATGGAGGGTACCAAAGGTCTGCTCCATGAAACCATTCTGTCTCCCTAGGCTTCAGCTGTGATGGGAGCTCCTCAAAGATCTCTGCAATGCCTTTGGGTTCTTTCTTCCATTCTTTGTTGATCTATTCATTCTGCACTAATCTCCTTGGCAGACAATCACTGGGCTATATCCTTGGTTTCCTTTCCTGAACACACTTTTTCACTCTTTACATGGTCAGAGAGAGTTTTCAAAATTTTTATCCTCTGTTTTCTTTTTAATTATAAATTCTGCCTTTACATCATGCCTTTGTTGCTATAACTCAGCATAGGCTGTTAGAAGTATCCACACAGCTTCTTTTTTTACTTCTTTTTTTTTAAGTATGAAGATTTTTTTTTTTTTATTGGTTATGCATACTCACCGGGTACAAAGCTCACCATCACCACTCATGCCCAAGATGTCCACACAGCTTCGCGAATGCTTTGTTGCTTAGAAATTTCTTCCATCAAATATATTGGTTCATCACTTTTAAGTAACACATTCAATAAAGACTTCCAGCAAGGACACAATTCAGGCCAGGATTTTGCCAGTTTACACTTATGGTGATCTTTGCTCTGATGTGCAATAATCTCCGCCTCATTTACATCTAAGACCTTCTCAGAATGGCCATTACTTTCCGTATTTCTATCAGCACTCTGGTCACCACAACTTAATCAGTCTCTAAGACCTTTAAAACTTCCCCTGATCTTCTTGTCTCCTAAGCCCTCACCAGAATATAGACTTTTTCTAGCTTGCGCCAACAAATTCTTCCATTCTCCGCCCATTATCCAGTTTCAAAGCCATTTTCTCATTTTTAGGTATTCATATTAGTAACTCCCCACTTCTTGGTACCAATTTTCTGTATTAGTTCGTTTTCTATTGCTTATAACAGGATACCTAATGCTGGGTAATTTATAAAGAAATGAAATTTTTTCTTACAATGAAAGGATTAATAAGAAGCTGGTTGATATTAGTAATATTTTGAAGGAGTCATATATTTATTGTCCCAAGTAGAAAATACAAAAGTAGCATGGTGCAAATATGAAGAAAACAATAGTATATATGAAGAAATCTCTGCATGCTAGAAAATTGGCACAGATTGATTTTAATGTAAGAAACACTATTCTATAAATTTATAAGAGCTAGGATATTGGATAAAACTAGTCATAACAGACTATTCAGCTCAATAATAAATTATATTTACATAGCTATGAAATATAAACACTTTATATGATTTCTAAACATAATTCAACATATGGAAATAATCTTTTAAAAAAGCATAGTCATGAAGTAGAAGCATGGTTTTCTCAATGTACAAGTAAAACCTGAGGTGACCACAGTAGGAAATGGAAGAGGAGTGTGGAAATAAAATGAAATGCTTTTGTTGATATATAAGGTGCAAGTTTTCTTGTAATAATGGAAAATTAAGAAAACTGGTAAAGGGCCACAAAAAACAATTACATTGTGTAATGATAACTATAGGAATAAAAAAATAAAGAACATGTATGAAATGCTGGGGGGAGGGGGGAGATGGTATCAAAAGTTACATATCCCAAAGTGAATTCTAAATACATTTTTTTAAAAAATTGCAATGGTAATGAATAGAGAAATGTACTTTAAAGAAAAAAGGCAAGAAAAAGATACTAAAAATGTTATCTGGAAATGTAATAATGCCCAAAGACCAAAAAAAAAAAAAAAAGAAAAAAGAAAAAAAAAAATGCTAGAAGTTGATGTGGGAAGTGTGGACATAGATAAGGGGAGAGAAGGAGTGGGTAGAAACTATGGTGTTTTACCATAAGTCTTTCTGTGCAATTTTTGAAAACAAAATAGATATATGCTACTTTCACAAAGTACTGTCCCAAATTACTGGCTTCTTATCTGAACCCAGTTATTACTAGAATAAAGAATTCTGATAAATTAATTGAAAAAAAATAATAAATGTTATTAAAAAATGGATGAAAGCTCACCAAAAAAGATAGACAGATGGCAAACAGCATAAGAAAACTTGTCAGTAGGAAAATACAAATTAAAACAACTGTGAGATACCACTACTCACCTACTAGAATAGCCAAAATCTGGAACACTGATAACAACAAATGCCAGCAGAATGCAGAGCAACAGGAACTTTCATTCATTGCTAGTAAGAATGCGAAATGGTACAGCCATGTTGGAAGACAATTTGGCAGTTGCTTAGAAAAGTAAACGTATTCTTACTACATTATACAGCAATCATGGTTCTTGGTATTTACCCCCCAAAATCCAAAACTTATGTCTACACAAAATCCTGAATAGATATATTTATAGCAGCTTTATTTGTGATTGACAAAACTTGAAAGCAACCTATATGTCTTTCAAGAAGTGAGAGGATAAATAAACCAGGGGATATCCAGACAGTAGAATATTATTCAGTGCTAAAAAGAAATAAGCCATGAAAACACATGGAGAAACCTTAAATTCATATTACTAAGTGAAAGAAACCAACCTGAAAAGGCTATGTACAACATAATTCCAATTATATGATATTCTGAAAATTTCAAAACTAACTATGGAGACATAAAATGGTAAGTGGTTATCAGAGGTTAGGGAAATGAGAGGGATAAATAAAGCACAAAGGATGTTTAGGGCAGTGAAAACACTGTGTTTTATACTAATCATGGATATATGTCATTATATATTTGTCTATACCCATAGTAGGTACAACATAGAGTCAACCATAATGTGAACTATGGACTTTGGAAAATAAGGATCTGTCAGTGTAAGTGCCTCAGTTTCAACAAATGTACCACTGTGGCGGGGGATGTTGATACAACTGGTCGCAGGCTGTTCATGTGTGGGGGAAGGGGACGTGTGGGAGATCTCTACACCCTCCTCTCAGTTTGGCTGTGAGTCTAAAACTAGTCTAAAAAATAGTCTTAAAAGTTTTAATAATAGACATATTCACAAAAAATGGATGAAAATTAAAGGGAACACAAAACATATTTTTATGGTATTGTGACTTACTGAAGAATACTCATTAATCATGTTGGGAGATAATGAGCTGAGTTTGTATAAAAAAGTGTCCTGAAGGATAATTTCTTGATTTCAAATGAGAATCTTAAAGTATTATGTAAAACTGACCACATGGGAAACAGAATGCCTTGGGAAATAATGTTATTCTACATAGCATGAAAACAATTTCTTAGTATATAGAAATCCATATGCTCTATGTTTTTTTTCCATATTTACTAGCATACCTGTAAAATAATCACATCATGTGTAGAGACAGTTCAGTGAACAATTAAGGTTTCTGAGTGTTAATAAAAACTAAACAAATACAAAAATATCACTTAAAAATTATTTCAGCAATAACTGCTGGACAATTAAAAATCTGCTTTCCATTCTGAATAAAAATAAGGTTCCAAACAAATTAAATTATTGAAAAAGTTATTGCAGAATGAACATAAGCAAAGCACTGATTTCTTCATTCACATCATTTTGGATCAAAACCGTCAATGATGTCATCTGTTAATATAAAAGACAATCATATTAATGAATATTTTTAAAAAATGTTATTCCTGATTAGAATGGCATACACAATATATGCATTAGAAGGTGAAGGGTTTAAGAATAGAAGAAAATGATAGCATGCTATTAGATAGAGCAATAAGAACTGTCTATCATTCTAACATTATAGATGATGGCTGGCTTTTTCTGTTCTGGGATGACTATATGCCACCAGCCATAATTGTATGAATTACTGCTGCCTGATCAGCACTCATTTTGAGAAGTACAATCAATATATCTGATTCTATTTCCAGGAAGTCTTTTTTTTAAAGATTCTAAGAAACTATACTACCTTTAGGATTATGTGCCAATCATATAACTTTAGTGACTCAATTAAGTTAAGTAGAAATTTACGTCTAATATGATTTATGTTTAGTTTACATGAAATAAATGCGGTCATTTTTCTCAAGGGATTACAAAGCAAAACATAATATAACCAATTGGTTTGAATTACAACTTTAATTGACATGCCTTATCAAAAGATATCATAAGATGAAATAATGCAAAAATCTAGTAACACATTCTTGAAGCTTTTATTTTGCAGTTTGAAAAGGTTGTAAACAATAGTATGGTTTCTATACGCTGGTTTTCACTTTTGGTTAGAAGAGAAGATTCTGTTTAATTTACTTAATTAAAATTGTAGTGCAACAGTCCTCTATAGTCTACTTAAATTGAAAAGGCTTAAATTTACAATTGTCAGCTGTTTTACTTCTTCAAATACCTGCAAAGAGAAAATAGCCTAAAGGTGCTACAACCAAACTAACAACAACAAAAAAAGAGTCATAAAACATAATCAGACTTTTTATATTCTGTCTTAATATTAGGTATTTGACTAAGATTATCATTTATTTCATAAATAAAACATTCATATTATAGTTTCTTACAGATTATCAATTATTTTTGCTTGTTTCAGTGTCATAAATATTTATAATTTAGAATTTCTTTTTTATTCAGTAAATCATCAGCATGAATGCTAGATCTTGTATTGAGTATTCATTCAATTACCATTGTTTTTGTTTAGAGAATCAACTTAGGAATGGTATTGTGCTCAAAAATATCAATACTGGTCATTATTTAGAGAAATGATACCAAGATTAAAGTGTTTATAACATAAACAGTTATAATGGGCATTAAGTAACTTCTGTGTAGAAGTCCTATATCTACTAGTTTATTCAATTATCTATATATACATCTATCCATCCATCCGCACATATATACCTCTATTCATTTTTTATCCATTTAAAAATAAAATTTATTTTCCCAGTAAAGTCTCACACTGTGGTTCACAGACAGAATAATTAGATCTCCATAACTCTGTATTTTTCTCATAACCTGTCACTCCTCAGAAAATATTGCATTATAAATATTTGAGCACTTTTAAATACAAAGTATTATCATCATTTTCTAGTATATGTTTCTTGAGGACAAAAGTTACAGTGTCTAATACAGTGTCTGGCAACCAGCAGACATGGAATAATTATTTTAGAAAGAATAAATATAATATGATGCCGTATACATAAATGCTAAAACATAAATAAGTATATACATTCATAAGAACTGTTTTAAGATCTACTTACATATATTTTAATAGTAAAATTATAGCAATCGAATGTTTCTATCTCACAAAATTACATAGTGTAGAGCAAGGTACAGGTAATAAAGGCAAGAAAACAAAGACTAAGAATGTAATTTTAGCTTTCCTGTATGCTCTGAATTTTGAGTAAGATGCCTTAAGTGGGATGAGAGTTTTATTTAAAAATAATTATTAGTGAAAACAATTACAATTACGGAGAAGAAAAAGAAACTTATTTTACAATGATCTGAAAGCATACAGCAGCATAATCTAAAGAAAATGTACTACTCGTTGGCAATAGAAAAACTATTTCTGGAAAATTTAACGTATTTTAATTTATTTTTATGAGTGAGAAAATAAATCAGAAGGATAAATTATTTTGTGAATCACCAGGTAGTCTGTTCAGAATCTCTGGACAGGCTGCATAGTGAAGGGTTTTCCCAGACTAAGCCAATTTGAAAAGATGGGGTTAGGGTTAGGTTCAAATTCATGGGCGTCAACACAAGGCAACAAGAAACATGAAGAACCAAGAAATATGACACCATCAAAAAGAGCACAATAATTTCCCAGTAGCTGACACCAAAGAAATAATGATACCCAAAATGTCTGACAAAGTATTTAAAATACAGCTGGCCCCAACTTAAGGTGGTTTGACTTACAATTTTTTGATTTTGTGATGGGTTATCAAGATATAACCTCATTGTAAGTTGAGGAGCATATGAAATTATAATGGTTTGACTTACAATTTTTTAACTTTAATATGGGTTTAGTGGCTATTAAATGCATTTTGGACTTAAAATGGATTTATTGGGACTTAACATCATTATAAGTTGAGACAATCTAGAATTGTTTTAAAGAAGCTCAGTAAAATGTAAGAAACACAGGGAAACAATTCAATGAAAGCAGAAATAGAATAAATGATTAAACTGAGAAATTTAAAAGAGATATTAAAATTGCATACAAAAAATCAAACAGAAATTCTGGAGCTAAAAAATATAATAAATGAAATAAAAGATGCAATAAGGAGTATCAACAGCAGAAATGATCAGGCAGAACAAAGAATCTGTGAACTTGAAAACAGGTTATTTGAAAATATGCAGTCAGAATAGAAAAAAGAAAGAAGAAAGAAAAGAAATGAAGAAAGCTTACAGGATTTATGAAACAGAACATTTATAGAAATTAAAAAAGAAAAAATAGATAGATAAATAAAAAGCTTATTTAAATAAATAATAGCAGGAAATTTTTCAACTTGAGGAAAGACATATATATTTAACTAAAAGAAGGTCAAAGGTCTCCAGTCAGATGCAATACAAATAAGACTCCACCAAAAACATTATACTCAAATTGTGAAAAATTAAAGGCCTAAAGAAGACCCTGAAAACAGCAAGAGAAAAGAAGTTTAAATATCATATAACAGTATTTCAGTATAATTAGCAATGGATTTCTTAGCAGAAATCTTACAGGCCAAGAGAGAGTGTGATGATATATTCAAAGTGCTGATGAAGAAATTAAAAACAAGCAAACAAACAAACAAAAAACCTTACAACAAAAAATACTGCACCCAGCAAAGCTGTCCTTTAGAAATGAAGGAAGGGTAAAGACTTTCCCAAATAAAAGTTGAGGCAGTGAGGAAGTTTATTCCCAACAGACCTCCCTGAAAAATGCTAAAGGGAGTTCTTCAAGCTGAAAGACCAGAATTCTAATTAGTAGCACAAAAACTTATAAAAGTATAAAACTCAGTGGTAAAAGTAGGTACACAGTCAAATTCAGAATAGTTGAGTATTCAAAATAGTAGAATAGTATTTGGAATAGTAGAGTGTCATGGTAGTATATAAGTCACTCATATGTGTCATATGATGGTTAAAAACTAAACTATTAAAATAATAATAGATATAATAGTTTTCAAAGGATACAAATTTAAAAAGATGGAAATTGTGACTTCAAAAACTTAAAATGTGTGTGTTTACAGGGGTGGTGAAGTAAAAGTGTTGAGTTTTTGTATATAATCAATGTTAAGCTCTTATTAGCTTAAAATAACTGCAAAATAACTATTATAACTGCTTTATATTTTATGCAAGCCTCATGTCAAACACAAAGCCAAAATCTATAGTAGACACACATAAGATAAAAAGTAAGATGTCAAAGCATACCACTAGAGAAAATCACCCAATTACAAAGGCAGCAAAAAAGTAAAAAAGAAACAAAGAATCTAACCAGAAAGCAATGAACAAAATGGCAATAGTAAGTTGTTAACAGTCAATAATTACCTTGAATATAAATGGATTAAATTCTTCAATCAAAATACAGAGTGGCTGAATACATGAAACAAAACAAAACAAAAAGACCCAAGTATATTCCGCATACAAAAAATTCACTTCATCTAT
Source organism: Cynocephalus volans (assembly GCF_027409185.1). Taxonomy (NCBI): domain Eukaryota; kingdom Metazoa; phylum Chordata; class Mammalia; order Dermoptera; family Cynocephalidae; genus Cynocephalus; species Cynocephalus volans. The sequence goes on along the minus strand of NC_084461.1, from coordinate 26,697,309 downwards.
AAGGACACAGACAGACCGAAAGTAAAAAGATGCAAAAAGACATTCTTTGGAAATGGAAACCAAAAAGAGCAGGGTATCTATAATTATATCAAATAGACTTTAAGTCACAAACTAAAATGAGACAAAGAAAACCATCATACAGTGATAAAGAAATTAATTCATTAAGGGATATAACCATTGTAAATATATTTTTACCCAACATCAGAGCACCTTAATATATAAAGTAAATATTAATAGATCTGAAAGGATAGATAGACTGCAATATGGTTATCACAGGAGACTTCAATACCCCACTTTCAGCAATGAACAAACATAGATCTAGAAAATCAATAAGAAAACATGAGACTTAATCTACACTTTAGACCAAATAGACCTAACAGACATTTACATAACATTCCATCCAACAGCAGCAGAATTTACATGATTCTCAAGTCACACAGAACATTCTCCAGTGCAGATCATATGTTAGGCCATGTTACAAGTCTTACAAAATTTAAGAAGACTGAGATCATATAAAGTATCTTTTCTGACCACAGTGCTATTAAACTAGAAATCTATAACAGGAGAAATTTTGGGAAATTTACAAATACACGAAAATGAAACCACATGCTCCTGAACAACTAATAGGTAAAAGAATACACTGACATTGAAAGTAATGTAAAAAAAAAAAAAAAAAAAAAAAAAATCTTGAGGCAAATGAAAATGGAATCACAACATACTAAAATGTATGGGACTCAGCAAAAGCAGTTCTAAAAGGAAAGTTTATAGTAGTAAACAACTACATCAAAAAAAAGAAAACAATAATAAGGAAGGTCTCATCCTAACATAACACCTAACATAACATAATTTATACCTCAAGGAGCTAGAGAGAAAAAAACAAAGCAAAACCCAAAGTTAGCAGAATAAAGGAAATAATAAAGATCAGAGCAGAAATACACAAATTAGAGATTAGAAAAACAATAGGAAAGATCAATTAAACTGAGCTGTTTTTTCTTTTGAAAAGATAAACAAAATTGCTAAATCTTTAGTTAGACTTACAAAAAAAAGGAGAGATAATGCAAATAAATACATTCAGAAATTAAAGAGGAGACATTACAACACATACTACAAAAATGGAAAGGCTCATAAGAGACTACTATGAACAATTGTATGCTGACAAATTCTATAACCTAATAAAAATGAATAAATTCTCAATTACATGCAAACTACCAAGACTGAGCCATGAAATAATAGAAAATCTGAACAGACCTAATAATAGGTAAGGAGATTGAATCAGTAATAAATAAAAGTCTCCCATTAAAAAAATGAAGGCCTAGAACCTGATGACTTCATGAAAGAATTCTTCCAAATATTTAAAGATGAACTAATAGATCTCAGACCAATCCTTCTCAAGCTATTTCAAAAAATTTGAAGAAGGAATACTTACACAAACTCATTGCACCAGGTTTTACCCTGATACCAAAACCAAACAAGGATACTACAGAAAAAAAAAAAAAAAAAAAAAAAATTACAGGCCAATATTCCTGATGAACATAGATGCAAAGATCCTCAACACAAAATGAACAAACTGAATTAAACAGCACATTAAATGGATCATTTAAACACATCAAATGGGTTTTATCCAAGGGAATTGAAGATTGTTCAGCATACACAAATCTGTAAATTTGATGTAGCACATTAAAAGAATGAAGGACAAAAAAATATGATCATCTCAATAGATGCAAAAAAGAGCATTTGACAAAATTCAACATTCTTTTATGACAAAAAATTTGGACATTCCACTTTCTTGCTTATAAAAGTATAGTATACCTAAAACTGGGTAATTTATAGAGATACAAAATTTATTTCTTTTAGTTTTGAGGGCTGGGAAGTCGAATGTCCAGGGAACACATCTGATGAATCTGGTGAGTGCCTTCTCCTTGATAAAATTAGAATCATCACATTTCCTGACTTCAAAATATACTCTAAAGCTATAGTAAACAAAACAGCATTGTGCTAGCATAAAACAGACAAATTAACCCATGGAATAGAATAGAGACCTCCCCCAAATAAACCCACACAATTATAGCCAACTGATTTTCAACAAAGGTGCCAAAAATGGGAAAGAACAGTCTCTTCAACAAATGGTGATGGGAAAACTGGATGTCCACATGCAGAAGACTGAAACTTGACCTCTATCTCTCACTGTACACAAAAATCAACTCAAAATAGATCAAAGAAATAAATTTAAGACTCAGACCAAGAAACTATAGAAGAAAACAGGGGAAATGCTACTCGAAACAGTAGTGGGCAGCAATTGTTTGAGTGAGATTACAAAGGTACAGGCAACTAAAGCAAAATTACATAAATGGGACTACATCAAAATAAAAAAACAGAAAGGGACACTGTTAGCAAAGTGAAGAGACAACCTATGGAATGAGAGGTAGTGTTTGCCAACTACACATTTAGACAATATTCAGAATATATAGGGAACTTAATTCTACCCAAATATAAATAAGTACATAAATAACCCAATTAAAAAATGGACAGAGGACCTGAACAGACATTTCTCAAAGCAAGACATACAAATGGCCAACAGGCACATGAAAAAATGCTAACAGTTACTAATCATCAGGGAAATGCAAATTAAAACCACAATGTGATGTTATCTCACTCCAGTGGGAATGGCTATTATCAAGACAAAAAATAAAAAGTGTTGGCAAAGGTATGAAATAAAAACAGACTCTCCTGCATTGCTGGCAGGAGTGTAAAGTGGTACAGCCACTGTGGAAAATCACATGGATTTTCCTCAGAGTACTAAAAACCGATCTATCCAACAACCCAGCTATCCCACTACTAGGTATCTACCTAAAGGAAATGAAATCAGTATATCAAAAAGATACCTTAGTATTCAGAATAGCCAAGAGATGGAATCAACCTAAATGTCCATCAATAGATGGATGACTGGATACAAAAAAACTGCGGTATATACACACAATGGAATACTACTCATCTGTATAAAAACATAATATGCTATTATTTGCAGCAACATGCATGGAACTGGAAACCATCATATCAAGTAAAGTAAGTCAGGCACAAAAGGACAAATATTGCAAAATATTGCATGATATCAGTCACATGTGAAATCTAAAAAACAACAATAAAAAAATGGTTCTCATAGTAGTAGAGAGTAGAATAAATTTTATCACAGCCAGGGGCAGAGAGTAGAGTGAAGGAAAAGTGGTGGACTAATGGGAAGAAAACTATGCTATCTACCCTAAGTGAACCATTGTACAGTATATGCATGTATTGAAACAACACATTGCACCCCACAAAAATGTACAAGTAAATGTTAAAATATTTTGAATTAAAAAATAAAATAAACAGATAGTGGATCAGGGGTTTCAAGATGGCGGCGGCTGCGGCGGCTGGCGCGGAGTAGCTGAGGTGGAAAAGGTGGCCACTGGGCCTCAGGCAGCCGGGAAACTTGCGGACCTTTCTCTGGCCATCTCTTAAGGGAGGACTGCTGCTGCTGGCCGGTCGTGGGGGCTCAACGCCACTTTGCCCCCGGCAGGAGAGGCTGCCTCATTTACAGGCAACAGCTTTGAAGTGTGGAGCAGGAAAAGAACTGATTCTTAGCTGCAAAAGCGAGTCTTGAAACAGGGAACACGGCGCCAGGGCTGCTGTGGATGCAGCCAGGATCCCGGAGGCTGGGGCCGCACTGAAGGCGGCCAGCTGCCCTATCCAGGATTCGAGGTTTCAGGCCGGCATTAAAGAAGACTCCTGGGAGCGCCGGAGCGGCGCCGCGACTGAACAGCCCGAGGCGGCAGCGCCGAGAACACGGAAGGCAACAAACCAGAGACAGAGCGAGCGCCCGACCTGGCACAGCACTGTGAGTGATCCCTGGCAAAGCTCTGTTCGGGGGGTGGATGCCCACGCGGCTCCCCGCCTGCACCACCAGGCCACTCATTGCCCCGGTGCTGCCTCCATTTTCCCAGGTGCGGGCAGCTCCGCCCTGCTCGGCCATCACTGAGCCCATTTGCTTGGCCTGGCGCGGGGCTTTCCGGACCCTGCGGGCCGGCCTCCTCTCCCACTCCCTCCACGGTTCTCTGGCAGGGCTGGGGGTGTGGGGCGTCCCGACCAGTTTTGGGAGGGCTAGGAAGTACGGGCGGGCCGACTGTCACTCCACCACACCCTGGACTCCGGCCCCGGTAAACTTCCTGTTACTGGGAGGCAGATACCATCTCTGCGACCACCAGTTTGGAAAAAAGCCTAACGAATTTCTGGTTGGGAATAGTGTGGTAGGAGAGTTCCCAGGTCTGCTTGAACCTGCCGGAGAGCAGGCTGCAGGCGGGCACTAGACTCGGTTTATACCGGGGGGATACAAAGGTGAACAAGACCCGAGAAAGATCTACACAGTGCTACAAAGGCACCCAGAGAGACTGGTCGTCTGTGCCTAGCAGAAACCTGGTAGACTTCCTGGGCGAGGCGGTGCTGAGCAGGGTCTTGAAGGCCCAGCTGATAGACGAGGGGTGCAGAAGACACGCCCCAACCCAGCACAGTGTGCACAGAGGGGGGAGACGTGCGGCCAGGGAGGCGGAGACTGGACAGAAACCACACACCCGGTGGGGTCGCCACTGCACGATCTAACAGCCTGGGCCAGAGCACACTGAACGGGGAGAAGTCCTGTACAGAAAGTGAAAGCTCAACAGAGATCACACACCCTGTGGTACGTGATCCACCAGCCCAGCAGAGTACAAGCTGACCAGAAAGGTGGATCCCCGGAGAAGCCCAAGACCCGAGGCAACCACACACACAAGACACTAGAGGCCAACTGAGCAGTCACGGCGGGAGCCATACCAAATTGGCAACCACAGCAACATCCTAGTTAGTCATTAGTCTCAAACCAGTGGACTGTGAAACCCCCTGCCACAATGAATAAACACCAAAAAAAAGACACCAGAAATACAAAAAATCAAGAAAGTACACCACCAAAAGTTAATAAATCTCATACTCTAGATCCTATAGAACAAGAAGCCCTTGAAATAACTGATAAGGAATTTCGAGTGATAATTCTAAGGAAACTGAATGAGATACAAGAAAACTCAGCTAGACATCATGATGAAATGAGGAAAAGTATACAGGATCTGAAAGAGGAAATATACAAGGAAATCAATGTCCTGAAAAAAAATGTAGCAGAACTTGCTGAACTGAAGAAGTTATTCAGCGAAATAAAAAACACAACGGAGAGTTTAACCAGCAGGCTTGTCGAAGTTGAAGAGAGAACCTCTGAACTTGAAGATGGGCTGTTTGAAATAACACAAGCAGACAAAAAGAAAGAAAAAAGAATCAAGGACATGGAAGAAAATCTGAGAGAGATATCAGACAACCTCAAGCGCTCAAATATCCGAGTCATGGGTATTCCAGAAGGGGAGGAAAATGGAGATTCCATTGAAAACATATTCAACAAAATAGTGGCAGAAAACTTCCCAGGTATAGGAAAAATCACAGATCTTCAGATCCAGGAAGCTCAACGATCTCCAAACGTATTCAACCCAAAAAGGCCTTCTCCAAGACATGTCATAGTCAAATTGGCAAAACTCAGAGACAAAGAGAGAATCTTAAAAGCTGCAAGAGAGAAGCGTCAAATCACCTATAAGGGAGCCCCAATCAGGTTAACATCAGACTTTTCATCACAAACCCTAAAAGCTAGAAAGGAATGGGATGATATTTTCAAAATACTAAAAGACAAAGATTGCCAGCCAAGAATACTCTACCCTGCAAGGCTATCCTTCCGAAATGAGGGGCAAATAGTATATTTCTCAGACAAACAAAAACTGCGGGAGTTCACTACCACAAGACCACCCTTACAAGAAATCCTCAAGGGAGTACTGGGTTTGGTTCCTGAAAAATAACTACCACTGCCATAAAAACCTAAGAAAAATCTAAACCCGCTAGTACAATAAAAATGGCATTCATGAAGAGAAAACAAGCTAACAAAAACACTATCTACAACCTAAGGAACCAACAAACAAAGAAACCAAACAGTAAATCAGAAAGCAAGGAACAAAAGACACCTAAGACAACCAAACAACCAATAAAATGCTAGGAATAAATCAACACCTTTCAATAACAACTCTTAATGTTAAAGGCTTAAATTCTCCAATTAAAAGACACAGACTGGCTGACTGGATCAAAAAGCAGGACCCAACTATATGCTGCCTACAAGAGACCCACCTCACCCATAAAGATTCACACAGACTAAGAGTAAAAGGATGGAAAAAGATTTACCATGCAAACAGAAAAGAAAAACGAGCTGGAGTGGCTATTCTTATATCTGACAAAATAGACTTTAAACTAAAAACCATAAAAAGAGACAATGAGGGACACTACTTAATGATAAAAGGACTGATCCATCAAGAAGACATAACAATCATAAATATGTACGCACCCAATGTTGGAGCAGCCAGATTTATAAAACAAACTCTATTAGACCTAAAGAAGGAAATAGACACTAATACCATAATAGCAGGGGACCTGAACACTCCACTGTCAATATTAGACAGATCATCTAGGCAAAGAATCAGTAGAGAAACACAAGATCTAAACAAGACTCTAGACCAATTGGAATTGGCAGATATCTACAGAACATTCCACCCAACAACCTCAGAATATTCATTCTTCTCATCAGCACATGGATCATTCTCCAAGATAGATCACATATTAGGTCACAAATCAAGTCTCAATAAATTCAAAAAAATTGGAATTATCCCATGTATCTTCTCAGACCACAATGGATTAAAACTAGAAATTAATAACAAACAAAACTCTGGAAACTATACAAACACATGGAAATTAAACAGCATTCTACTTAATGACATATGGGTCCAAGAAGAAATCAAGCAGGAAATCAAAAAGTTTATTGAAACTAATGAAAACAATGATACATCATACCAAAACCTGTGGGATACTGCAAAAGCAGTATTGAGGGGAAAATTTATTGCATTAAATGCTCACTTCAGAAGAATGGAAAGATGGCAAGTGAACAACCTAATACTTCACCTTAAAGAACTAGAAAAACAAGAACAATCCAATCCTAAAGTTAGCAGACGGAAAGAAATCATTAAGATCAGAGCAGAACTGAATGAAATTGAAAACCAAAAAACAATTCAAAAGATCAATGAATCAAAAAGTTGGTTTTTTGAAAAGATAAATAAAATTGACAAACCATTAGCATGGCTAACAAAAAAAAGAAGAGAGAAGACTCAAATAACAAAAATTAGAAATGAAAAAGGCGATATTACAACTGATTCATCTGAAATACAAGGAATCATTCGAGACTACTATAAACAACTATACGCCAACAAATTTGAAAATCTGGAGGAAATGGATAAATTTCTGGACACACACAAGCTCCCAAAACTGAACCGTGAAGACGTAGAAAATTTGAACAGACCAATAACAATAAAGGAGATTGAAGCTGTTATCAGAAGGCTCCCAACAAAGAAAAGCCCAGGACCAGATGGATTCACAGCAGAATTTTACCAAACATTCAAAGAGGAATTGACACCGATTCTTTACAAACTATTCCAAAAGATTGAAACAGATGCAAATCTCCCAAACTCATTCTATGAAGCAAACATCATCCTGATACCAAAACCAGGTAAAGATATAACCAAAAAAGAAAACTACAGGCCGATATCCTTGATGAATATAGATGCAAAAATCCTCACTAAAATACTAGCAAACAGAATACAACAACACATACGAAAAATTATTCATCACGATCAAGTGGGATTCATCCCAGGGATGCAAGGTTGGTTCAACATACGCAAATCAATAAATGTGATACACCATATTAATAAACTCAAACACAAGGAGCATATGATCATCTCTATAGATGCTGAAAAAGCATTTGATAAAGTTCAGCACTCATTCATGACAAAGACCCTCTATAAGTTAGGTATAGAGGGAAAGTATCTCAACATAATTAAAGCCATATATGCCAAACCCACTGCCAATATCATCCTGAATGGGGAAAAGCTGAAAGCTTTTCCTTTAAGAACAGGCACTAGACAAGGATGCCCACTCTCACCACTCCTATTCAACATAGTGTTGGAAGTACTAGCCAGAGCAATCAGAGAAGAGAAGGAAATAAAGGGCATCCAGATTGGAAAAGATGAAGTCAAACTGTCCCTGTTTGCAGATGACATGATCCTATATATCGAACAGCCTAAAACCTCTACAAAAAAATTGTTGGAATTGATAAATGATTTCAGCACAGTAGCAGGATACAAAATCAACACACAAAAATCAGTAGCATTTCTTTTCTCCAATAGTGAACATGCAGAAGGAGAAATCAAGAAAGCCTGCCCATTTACAATAGCCACCAAAAAAATAAAATACTTAGGAATTGAGTTAACCAAGGAGGTGAAAAATCTCTATAATGAGAACTACAAACCACTGCTGAGAGAAATTAGAGAGGATACAAGAAGGTGGAAAGATATCCCATGCTCTTGGATTGGAAGAATCAACATAGTGAAAATGTCCATACTACCCAAAGTGATATACAAATTCAATGCAATCCCCATCAAAATTCCAAAGACATTTCTCTCAGAAATGGAAAAAACTATTCAGACATTTATATGGAACAATAAAAGACCACGAATAGCCAAAGCAATGCTCAGCAAAAAAAATAAAGCTGGAGGCATAACACTACCTGACTTTAAGCTATACTACAAAGCTATAATAACCAAAACAGTATGGTACTGGCATAAAAACAGACACACTGACCAATGGAATAGAATAGAGAATCCAGAAATCAACCCTCACACTTACTGCCATCTGATCTTTGACAAAGGCACCAAGCCTATTCACTGGGGAAGGGACTGCCTCTTCAGCAAGTGGTGCTGGGATAACTGGATATCGTTATGCAGGAGAATGAAACTAGATCCATACCTCTCACCATATACTAAAATCAACTCAAAATGGATTAAGGATTTAAATATACACCCTGAGACAATAAAACTTCTTAAAGAAAACATAGGGGAAACACTTCAGGAAATAGGACTGGGCACAGACTTCATGAATACGACCCCAAAAGCACGGGCAACCAAAGGAAAAATAAACAAATGGGATTATATCAAACTAAAAAGCTTCTGCACAGCAAAAGAAACAATTAAAAGAGTTGAAAGACAACCAACAGAGTGGGAGAAAATATTTGCAAAATATACATCTGACAAAGGATTAATATCCAGAATATATAAGGAACTCAAACAACTTTACAAGAAGAAAACAAGCAACCCAATTAAAAAATGGGCAAAAGAGCTAAGTAGGCATTTCTCTAAGGAAGATATCCAAATGGCCAACAGACATATGAAAAAATGCTCAACATCACTCAGCATCCGGGAAATGCAAATCAAAACCACATTGAGATACCATCTAACCCCAGTTAGGATGGCTAAAATCCAAAAGTCTATGAACGATAAATGCTGGCGAGGCTGCGGAGAAAAAGGAACTCTCATACATTGTTGGTGGGACTGCAAAATGGTGCAGCCTCTATGGAAAATGGTATGGAGGTTCCTTAAACAATTGCAAATAGATCTACCATACGACCCAGCCATCCCACTGTTGGGAATATACCCAGAAGAATGGAAATCATCAAGTCGAAGGTATACCTGTTCCCCAATGTTCATCGCAGCACTCTTTACAATAGCCAAGAGTTGGAACCAGCCCAAATGCCCATCATCAGATGAGTGGATACGGAAAATGTGGTACATCTACACAATGGAATACTACTCAGCTATAAAAACGAATGAAATACTGCCATTTGCAACAACATGGATGGACCTCGAGAGAATTATATTAAGTGAAACAAGTCAGGCACAGAAAGAGAAATACCACATGTTCTCACTTATTGGTGGGAGCTAACAATTAATATATAAATTCACACACACACATACACACATACACACACAAACGGGGGGGGGTAAGAAGATATAACAACCACAATTATTTGAAGTTGATACAACAAACAAACAGAAAGGACATGGTTGGGGGGGAGGGGGGGAGGGAGAAGGGAGGGAGGTTTTGGTGATGGGGAGCATTAATCAGCTACAATGTATATCGACAAAATAAAATTAAAAAAAAAAAAAAAAAAAAAAAAAATTGTATAGTGTACTATAAAGATTGCAAGGATAAAGGGACTAGTGGAGTGAGGGACAGTTGAAGAGTGTTGGAAAGACTTTGTCTGAAAACAAAGCAGGCCAAGAGTTATGACTTTGACAGTGAACCAGATAGTACTTGAGCTTCCAGAGCTTCAGAGTGTAACAATGTGCATGCTCCACAGTGCTAGTGATACTATGCATTTGGAATGAATGTGACCTATATATTTCAAAATAGAATTTTTTTCTAAAATTAAAAAAAATAAATAAATAAAAAAATAAAATAAAATAAACAATATGAAAATTTTTAAAAAAATAAATAAATAAAGATCTAAAAATAACCTTACCATACACAAATCAACTCAAAATGCATAAAAGACATAAGGCATGAAACTGTAAAACTATAAGAAGAAAATATATGGGAAATTCTCCATCATGTTGGACTGGACAATAATTTTTTTATGTAATACCAAAAGTACAGCTAGCAAAAGCTAAAAGCCTCAAACTAAAAGCTTCTGTACTGTTGCTTTGTGTTGCTTCACCCCCCACGGATTTGTCACCCCACTTCCCCTGGGTGACATAGACACAAAGGATTACTCAAAGCCCATCTCTTCTGAGCAGTGAGAAGCCCCGAAGAGGTTAGTCTCCCACCGGAACCCTCAAGCGAGAGGGATAACGCCGAATTGTGGTTCTCTTTCTACATTTATTTGCCAGACCAGGAAGTTATAGGAAGAGATATAGGTGGGGTTATAGTTTAACAATATGGGCTGGTAACTTTCAGTGAAACAAACCAGATGACATTCCAGTAAGGCAATTAAGTGGTCCTATCAACAACAGTTTGATCTTAGCAAACATTCCTCCTTAACAACAATTTCTCAGTATCTTTACATAACAATCAGTTACTAGTCTGTCTTTTGAGCCAGCAACCTGCTGTGCCACAATTCTTATCTTGAAACAGAGACTTATAGCCTGAAGAAAATTTCCTGTCCTTGCAAGGTCAATATTTGAAACTGCAAGGCTTTGGAAAACCAGGCCCTGTGAAGTACATATGCTTTATAGTATATTCTACACTGTACAACAAAGGAAAAACATCAGCAGAGTTAAGAGACAACCTATGAAATGGAATATAGTGCTTGTGAATGATACATCTGATAGGGGCTAATATCAAAATCATATAAGGAACTCAAACTTTTCGGTATCAAGAGAACAAATAATCTGAACTAAATAAAAAGGGCAAAAAAACCTTAATAAACATTTCTTGGAAGAAGACATACAAATGACTAATAGGCATATGAAAAAATGTTCATCATTACTAATCATCAGGTCAATGCAAACTAAAACCACATGCAATATTACTTCACGCATATCAGGGTGAGTGCTATAAAAAAGACAAGAGATAAGCTTTGGTGAGGATATGGAGAAAAGGACACTTTTGGTGAGAATCTAAATTTGTGCAACCATTATGGAAACCAGTATGGAGGCTCCTCAGAAAATTAAAAATAAACCTACCATATGTGCCAGCAACTTCAGTTCTGGGTCTATATCCAAAAGAAATAAAATCAGTATGCTAAGAGATTTCTGCTCTCCCATGTTTATTGCAGCGTTATTTACAATAGCCAAGGTATGGAATCAACCTAAGTGTCCATCAGCAGATGAATGGATAAAGAAAATGAGGTGTATATACACAATGAAATAGTACTTAGCCTTTAAAAAGAAAGAAATTCTGTCACTTGTGACAGCATGCATGAACCTAGAAGACATTATGTTAAGCGAAATAAGCCAGACAGAGAAAGACAAATACTGCATGATCTCACTTATACGTTGCTGTGAATTGAATGTCTCCCCAAAACTCATTGAAGCTTGATCCCCACTGTAACAGTGTTAAGAGAATGGGATATTAGACTATGGCAGTGTTGAAAGGTGGAGACTTTAAGGGGTGATTGGATTGTGATGAAAATGTCCTTGATTGATCCATTCGTGGAATAATGGGTTAACGGTTTAGTGGTTTGTCACAGGAGTGGCACTCATGTCTTTACGGGGAAAACAAGTAAGCACATTAAGGAGCTCTGAACACCAGTGCTCAAAAAAGCTTTCTTGGTTGATGACACTTTGTGTTATGATAAAATGTTCCTCGGAGAAGTGAGCATTGTTAATGCAACTCCACTGGGAAAGGACAACTGGAATCTTTGATTTGGCTTCCCCTGGACTTTGCCCCATGCTCTTTTGTCCTTTGCTATTTTTATTCTGTGTTTTTTCAACTATAAAAAACTGTAACGATGAGTAAGAAAGCTCTGCTAAGTTCTGTCAAACTTGACAATGGCCTTAACCCCGCTCACAGCTTCCCAAATCAATCCCTTTGGAGAGCTGCAGTATAATCAATTTCATGTTGTTCAATCATAAGTCTCACCTGTCTCTGGCTCCAGGTCTGCATCTAGTGCAAGATGAGCCATGCAGTTGCTCTCTGATAAGCAGAGAAATAGAAGCATCAGAAGTGTTTGGAATTGCATCATTTTGTGCTAGAAGTGTGGAAAGATAGTCTCCAGATCCTTCTGTTATCCTAGTTCCTGTCTTCTCCCAGACTTTGGTTGCTAACTCTTCATTCTTTTATTTGAGCTAATCTTCATATTTATAATATTTTTGTTGTTGTTTGCTTCGATTAATAAAGGTACTCAAAATAGTTCTATTTATCTGCTACAGAAGGTGATGATAGTGAATCAGGTCCTTGATGATGGAAACTGTAATATGATCTGACAATGGAAAAGTGAAGAAAAATAAAACACAAAATATGAAAGTCTATTTCAACATAAAACTGAGAGTACTGGCAGGCTGAAGATTGATTTGATTTGGGTGGCGAGGGGATATAGGGAGTCAAGAGAGTTGTCCATGTTTTTTCCCTTGAGCAAATCTATGCATAGACATATCTACTGAACTATGTAAGAGGAAAAAAATACCATGAAAGATATAGTAGAGAATAGCAGGATTTTCATATGTGCAATTCTACTCATCTCTTTTTTCCTTTAGATGGGAAAACATTAAACTACAGGGATGCTTCCTTTCTTTCATTTTTTCTAGGTTTTCTTATGTTTATCCATCACTCAACAGCTCCTACTATGCAGGGCTGAGCTCCTGCAATCACTGCTGCTTAGAATAAGTGTTTTGGTTTGAAGTATAAAATGTATTATAATACTCAGAATCAAACCATACATGTCACCTCAATTAAAATAATGGAAATAGAATGATAATAAAATGAAGTTAAGTGAAGTTGATATGATAAAGTAAAATAAAGATTGTTATGGAGTATCATAGTAAGAATAATGTATTGTCCTCTTATTACTCATATACAATAATGTGAACTATACAGTATCGTTTTATTGTTAGCCTTAAAAACCTGAAACAGTGATACAGAAAGACACTCCTGAGAAAAAGAAAAAAAAAAAAGTAGATATTCACATAATGCTGATAGCAATATATTCTAACAAAATAAACTGTGTAATTACATTTCCAACCAGCTGTTTTACTTTTTACATGGCTTTATGCAATTCACTCATTTAAAGTGTGGAATTCAATGTCTTTTAGCATGTTCAAAGAGTTGTGAAGCCATCACTACAATCAATTTTACAACATCCCCATTATACCGAAAATATTCTGTGTTCCCATTAGGAGTTATACTCATTTCCCTCCATCCTGCACAGCCTTAGACAACCACTAATCCATTATTTGTTTTCCCATAGATTTATTAATTTTGGGTATTTAATATAAATAATATTATACAATTCTTGGTCTCTTGTAGCTGGCTGGTTTCTTGCACTTAGAATTATGTTTTTAAGGTCCATCCTGCTGTAGGATATATCAGTACTTCCCATCTTTTTATTGCTGAACAATATTTCATTTCATGAACATACTACATATTATTTATCCACTCATCAAATGATGAGCATTTGCACTGTTTCTACCTTTTGATGATTATTATGAATAATGCTGCAATGAACATTCATATAAACATTTCTATGTGAACACATGATTTTATGTCTCTTGATATATATACCTAGGAGTAGAATTTCTAGATTATAAGATAATTGTATATGTAACATTTTGAGGTCCTGCCAAGCTATTTTCAAAAGAAGCCACATTATTTGACATTTCTACCAGCATTTTTTGAGGGTTCCGATTTCTCCCATCATTATCAACACACTATGTGCCATTTTCATTATAGCCATCCTACTAGATACGAAATTATATGTGATGCTGATTTTGATTTTCATTTTTCTCATGGTTAAGGTTGTTTAGCATCTTTCCAGGTGCTTATTGCTCATTTTTATATCTTTTTTTGTGAGAAATGTCTATTCAAATTTTTGCTCATTTTTAAGTTGGTTTATGTATATATTTATTATTGAATTGTAGGAATACTATATATTTTATACAAAAGTTTCTTATCAGATATATGATTCAAATATTTTCTCTCAGTTCTGGCGTTTTCCTTTTATTTCCTTGATACTGTGCCTTAAATCACATTTTTTAAAAAAAAAATTGATGTAGTACAATTAATCTATTGTTTCTTTGGTCATTGTAATTTTGTGTCATATCTAAGAAGGATTTTCCTAACCCAAGGTCATAAAGATTTACTCATATTTTCTTCCAAGTGCTTAATAGTTTTATCTCTTTTATTTGGGTTTATAATCCATTTTGAGTTAATTTTTGCATATGGTTTGAGTTAAAAGTCCATCTTAATTCTTTTGCATACGCTTAGCCAACCAACTCAGAACCGCTTGTTAAGATACTGATTTCCCAACTGATTTGAATTAACTATTTGTTGAAAATCAGTTGACCATAAACAGAAACATTTATTTCTAGATTTTCAACTCCAGCCCATTGATGTATACGACTGTTCTTAAGCCAGTACTACACTATTTTGATTACTCTAGTTTTGTGGCGAGTTTTGAATTTGAGTAGTTTGAGTCCTTCAAACTTATTTTTCATTTTTAAAAAATGTTTTCACTACTTTTGTTTCTTTTTATTTTAATGTGAATTGTAGGATCAGTGTGCCAATTTCTGCAAGAAAGGCATCTAGTAATTTGGTGGGGATTGCATGGAATCTGTAGATCGACTTGGGAAATATTTGATATTGTTTTGTGTTAAAAACACATCACAATCTCCATAAAACATTAATAAACATTTCTGGTAAGAAATGGGAAAACTTTCTAAAATGTTATGTGAATAAAATAAGCAATTAAATTAGTACTGCTGTTATAAAAGTTGGACATAATTTCAGTTTCCAAACAGCATATACACAGTGGGCATTTTTCAGTTCTTTAACGGTAAATGTACAAGCAAGCTTTTCCTGCACAGTAAAGACTTTTTTCTTTTTCTTTTCTTTCTTTTTTCTTTTTTTTTTTTTTTTTTCACTTTAGGAAAGAATTTTGTTCCCATCTACCTATTGGCATTTGGACAACAGTCAATTTCATGTCTGTAAATAAGAAAGGTCAGAAAATTATTTGACTGCTTTCACTGTGATCCATATGTTACCCAGAAAAGTCTGGTTTCCTGGAGTCTTTCTTAAGAAATACAAGCTTTTCAAAAATACGTTTCTGAGCCCACTTTCAATGTTTTATACTGTCACCCTAGTTTAACCCATGGAAACATTCCCACATTTTCTCCATTACATGCTACACAATGTTTAGTACCATCAAACTCAGTGTTTTTTTATGATTATAATTTTTATTTATTTTTTCCTAAAATATGGTCTTGGCTTTAGGACATCTTTTACTTTCCACCTTTTGGAAGTGGGAAGTTTTTTTCAGGCCAATGTTTTTTCAGCTTTGTCTCCTCAAACACCAAATTGACCATAGTCTCCTGCTGAGAAAATTTTTTAGCCTGGAATTGAAATTAAAGCCCTTCACATCACATGTTAAGGTTAATGAGTCATAACAGTTATAAACACTGTCTTTTGGATACCCACATTAAAATGGTGATTTTGATATGTATTAAGCCAGTTGTAGTAAACTGGATTGATCATATTACATAATAAAAATATTTTTAAAACAGCAATATCCTTCATTTTGCATAGTCGGTAATTATTCTACTGATCTATTGTTATACATACACATGAACACACACACACATTTCTTATCCATAACTATTAACCAGGGCCCATACAGGAGGATTAGACTTTCTTTCTCCACAGAGAGATTTCTGAAAAGGTAGCTATGATACAGTGAACAATTTTCATTGTTGTTCCTCTCCTTGGGAAAATGTGTGTCTTTTTCCTTTGTAGGATGGTAATGATGTACTAGGTTAAAGGGTACTACTTATGTGTTTTCTATTTAACAGAATGGATAAAATAGATTCACTATGTCAATAGCTGCCCATGGAAAGCCAGGGATGTATTGATTTTACCATTAAGGAGACCACAACTGCAAATGAAATCTTAACTTCATTAAGCTTAAGTAAGCACATTGCTATTATCTCAGACCTATCTACCTTTTGTCCACTGGCTGACCAAGAATCTCAAGTGAGATGTAATAGAAATCACTGTTAGTAAAGTATAAGAGAAAACATTTTGGAGTCTGAGTATGCAGGTAAAAATCTAGTTTCCTATGAACTAGCTGTGGAACTTAGATATGTGTGTATACATATGTATATGTATACACACAAATATATATGTATTTATACACACACACACACATATATATATATGTATGTATATATATATAATTTAATGTCCCTGGGCTTCAGGTTCCTCTTTTATAAAATGACAGTAGTCATTGTGCCTACTTCCCAGAGTGGTGATTTGGATGTAAAAAGATATTACATGGAATATCTTCTAGTATCAAAAATATGAACATAACAGTTATTGTTTTTACTATTATTTGCAATGGGTTGTTATATGAATTTTGTATATATTTAAGAAGGGAAGATTAAAATGTTAGTGTAGAATATCTCTGATGGTGCATCATTAAATTTTCAATACAGGGCATTTACTATAGGTAAGGATACAAGTATAGTCGCTTTCATAAAAGAAGAGGTCTGTGAAGGTTGCAACATTAGGGTTCCATGGCAAAGTACACAGATGGAATAACACGCTAAAAAGAGAGTAAAGAGGAGCAGCAATTGTTTGTTTGCAGGTCTGAGCTAAAGTTTACACGGTTACATCTTAAGTCAAATTACCTTAATACTTAAATAGACATGGGTACCATTTACATGAAAAATGCAATAATTTTCAAGTTGGCTACAGCTCGACTTCATATTATTCAGAAGAACCCTTACGGAAGAACCTAGATGAGAATTTCAGATAAACTGTTATTCTCATCTCAAAGGACAGGGGACGTGAAAGGAAGGGAGGAAGGATTTGGTTCCATCAGTCAGCACACAGAGAATGAAATATGCATACAACTTCAGGCAAGTGGATTATCACACCACATGGGCATATTCAAAAGAAATGGAGAAACAACAAAAATACAGGAAGTCTGAGAGACTTATAAATACCCCATAAATATATGAAATAAAGCAGAAAAGAATACTTATACTACCATTGAATCCAAACGTTTCTACCTATTTCTCTAAGGGCACCACTGTAGCTATGAAGAGATAAATGGAACCCAAGCCCAAATATTTGCTGAAGCTGATTCCACAGTTGAGATAAATGTAGAAATAATTGAACATCCTCTCTTAAGGGGAAGAATTCATTTTCTGACTACTCTCTTACAGAGTAAAAGATAACAGAAAAGACAAATACAGATGTTTGAAGAAAAGGAAAGAACAGAAGGAGGGAAACTCTTATTTTAATGGGTATAAAAGAAATAAGAGAACAAATCATAAGGACAACTATGGAGAATTCACAATGCAGAGATGTTTTACAGGGTTGCCTTATGCAGAAGATACCCTGGTCATAAGAACTGAGAGCTGTTTTACCTGTCAGAGTCTGCATTTATTCAGTGCTGCAGTGAGAACCACAATCTTTACAAAGTCCTTACAGGAGCTCCTTATTAGATGAGGGTATTTAAATTTTGATTATACATTGACACAATCAGTTTCACAAGGATCCACTGTCTATGGTTCATTCTGAAAGCTGCTGAAACTGGAAGTCTGAAAGTTTAGAATAAGACCTTTAAAGGGTCTCCTGGGATCTCAGTGCCTCAGTGGCAGTCAAACCAATCCTGTCACTGAGCTCTCTGAACAAAGCACTCTCTTTTGTCTTGTTGTAAAAGTATGCATGATTAATAATCATCTTTGGACTTGAAGAGATGTTTACTTAGATGTGGATGTCATTAAAGTGGAATCTGTGGTGAGGCACACAAGAGAAATTGAAGAAAAAGAAGGAACCAACGATTTAAGCAAGATGTATAAATTGTACTTTCAAAAATGCTTCTCAATTTTCACTAAATTAAATGGGAAGAAAACTTCTGCTTCTAAGATGGATAACTCTACATTGTACAAGGGCAACACTCCCTCTGCAATAGCTAAAACAAGCCAGTTAAATTGCAAAAATAGTTTTAAAGACACAAAAGAGGCGTGAAATAGCAAGAGTATGATAAACTAAAATTGCAGGGAGAGCATGTCTGTCCACGGTGAGTTGAGGCTCACTAGCTGTTTTGTTTGCAGGGGTAATTGTAAATTTTGAGGATCAGGCTTGGAATAGGCTATGAGACTTTGATGTGGAAAGAAGAAAACATGGACATTTTTAGAAAGAAAAGGAGTCGACGATTGCACAGCTAGTTTTCCCTATGAGACATTTGCTGAGCACACTGGAGGCTGCGGTACTGTGGCACAAGCTTTTAAATAGTGATGTGAAAACATCTGCAGTCTGAAAGTTAATAGAACAGGAAGTTCTAGTAGTGGGAGTGAGTCTGCATTAATGTGTGGTGACCCTCAAGAAATTTGCTGGGCTTGAAACTCTTTGCAGTGAGAGACTGATGAGCAAAGCTCAGAATCTTTCTAATACAGAACTAAATGCCCTGCAATCTGTGTTGTGTGAAGAGACAGAGACCTATCAGGGGTTGATCAGAAGACCGGGAGGAATATTGCAGAGTAAACAAAATGAAATGAGTCATTTTCTCTGGATCTGGCTCATTTTTTTTCTTTTTAACAGAGTAAAAGTGAAACTGTATTTCTTGGAGAGTGTCTTCTAGATGCTCTATGGATCATTTATACAAAATTTTCAACCCACACAGAATGCAAAGAGTTAGAAAAGTGTAAACGGTAATGAAGAGAAAAAATAATATAGGATCTGGTTCACAGATGGTGGACCAAATATTGGAATTTACATAAAGTGCCTTGAAATAAATGAAAAAAATTGGGAAGAACATGAAAAAATTGGAAATGTCAACAGTTTTATCACAATCTATTGAAAAAAAATACAATTGTCAATAACTGAATATAAACTCTCTGGAGTTGTGTTTTGTTGTATACTGGACTAAGTAGAAGGAGAATTACTAAGCTCAATGACAGATCAATAGGACTATCTAAATTGACGCATAAGACAAAAATAAACAAACAACAAAAGACAAAAAATAACAAATAATAAACAGTGTAAGGTACTTGTAGGCTGAGTCAATAGGCCTAATGTGTAATTAGAGTCACAAAAGATAAGGAAAAAGAGAATATAGAAGCAGAACCTGACAAAATAATCATTAATTTTTTTCTTAAGTGATGAAAGGCGTCAAATCACAGAATCAAGAGTCTCAGCTAATTCTATATAGGAAAATCAAGCATATATGTACATACATACACATATACATAACAATGCACAACCCTGCCAAACTGTTAAACTCCAAAGACACAGAGAACATCTTTAAAAACAGCCAGAGATCAAAGTTATAAAATTCAAAGGTGAAATGAAAAGGTAGATGGCAGACTTTTCAACAGAAACTGTGGAAGCAAAGAAGTAAACTTGTGAAAAAAAAAAAAAATCTAACAGATTTCTACAGCTAGAAAAAATATCAGAAATAAGAAGAAATAAAAAACCTTTGGATACGTACAGACTGAAAAATCATCAACAGTATTAGAAGGAATACACAGAAAGTTCTTCAGAATTAATTAATTTTTTTAAGAGAGAAACATGGAAAGCTCCAATTTTTCATTAAACTCCAATTGTTCTAAAGTTTCTGAGGGAAAAAAAAAATCTTGTCTTATGAAAAAAGATAGAGACATTTGTATTCAACCCCACTCAGTTAAATTCACTTTACCTTTACAAAACACCTAGGTCTGAAGTTATAGAATATGCTATGAAATTTCTACAGAAAAAAAATTCTTTCAAATGTGTTTTCCAAGGTGTCAGTCACATACATCAATATGTAGGTGCAGGTGATACCAAATGAGTGTGTTTACATATCAACAATCACACAGCATGTTGCCAACACCTTTGTGCTTACATCTGGAAGTAGAACTGAAAAGAAAAAACTTCAACATTTTTTAAAAAAAATGTCTATTTTCTATTTTACAGCAATAGTGAATGTTTTACATTTTATGTAAAATAAATGTTTACAAACTATAAGATAATAAAATTACACTGAGATTAAGTTTTTGTGAAGAAACAGGAAAACAGAGATATAAAATATCGTTAATTATAAAACCATTGTAAATAAACTATGAGAGAAATATAACTAACTCTAAATCCAATGAATTTGGATTGTGGGATATGTTTGGAAGCTAACCTGTGCTACATAATCATAAATAGAGCACTAAAAATCTACAAAATTTCCATAGAATTTTGAAGCCATTTTTTACCACATAAATATGACAAGAAGGTCAGGGATGGATCTATGTGAATGGTCCAAACAAAATAATGTCACTTATAGTAACACACACTGTTAAGGTAGAAGGAGGAAATTTTAAAAACATATTGCAAATTGTCTAGAGCCCAACTGAACTGACGAAAGAGCTGAGCTGTTAGGTGTCTGAGTAGCCAATTAAAGCAGAAAGCCAAAAATGGAAGCACGAAGCCTCCAAGCACTTCCTGCGATGATATAAGCAAGCAGCTACATAAGAGAAAGCACTAACTCCCATGTTTCATTTCCCACATGGAATGGGGCACTGCTGAGGCTCAGGCAGATAAGCACAGATACAGAGAGTGGCCTCCCTGTTGAGGAAACTTGAACAAAAGGCTCCAGCAGTTTTATGGGCCCCAGAGGTCTGTGGCAAGAAAGGCAGGGGGTAGTGCAGCACTTGGTAGGAGTGGAAAAGTACTAGATACTGAGTCAGACTGGGTCAAAATAGTTTGAAGGGTTTCCCCTCCTCCCACCATAAGGAAACTTAGGTAAAGGCACCTGAAGAGGACCTCTGTGCAAAGCCTGAGATAAAGAGAGCTGGGAATGAAGGCACTTGGGCTAGGAATGCAAATGGTAAAGGGCAAGACCAGCAGAGAGGACCGAGTCCTCGTCCGCAGCTCCCTTCAGAGACTGTGATGACCTGGTTGTACACCTAGTCGGGTGTGCAGTGGGAAGCTTGAGGCCTGCCAGCTTCGTAACCAGGAGCAGTACCTGTCACAAATATTCTCAGAAAGAGATATGAGAGGCTATTTAAATCTGGATACTATGTAAAAGCATATCCAGAGGGAGAAAATGAGTTTTTGTAAGGTACTATATAACCAAAATAACACAGAGTTAATGTGGAAGAAGTTTTATATAATAACACAAAAAAGATGGAAAATTAAAAGAAAAGATACACATAGAACCAGCCCTGGTGGTCCAAACACCTAATGATAGAAATTGCAGGAAATGATAAAACTAAAACAGAGGACATTACTAAATATAGTCATGCACTGCATAACGACGTTTCATTCAGCAATGGAATACTCACATGATGGTGGTCTCGTAACATCATAATGGCTATACCATATGGCCAAGGTGTGTAGTAGGCTATACCATCTAAGTTTGTATAGTACACCCAAGATGTCTGCACGACAAAATTGCTTAACCGTGCATTTTTTAGAACATAACCTGTTGTTAAGCGGAGAATAACTGTATATAATTTGAAAGCATATTATCAATGTAAAGGACAGGTATTTCTAGATTAAAAGGACACACCAAGTGCAGTGGATTGAGTTATGTCTCCCCCCAAACTTACTGAAGCTTGAATTGTGTCCTCCAAGATTTATGTATTAGAAATTTGTTCCCCATTGTAACTGGTGAGAGGGTGAGAAATCCTATTACGGTAATTGAAGGGTGGAACATTGAAGAGGTGATTAGATTGTAGGACCACAAATGGATTAAAAATGGTCACCAGGGGTGTGGTTCTGAGGGTTTTAAAATGAGAATGAATGAGGAGGCTAGTTTCTCTCTGCTCTCTCTCTGAACACTCTGCTTCCACCATCTTGTAATGTGAGACCCCTGGGTCACTGTTGCCACCACTAAATGTGTTCCTTGGGCTTTGGACTTCCCAGCCTCAGAAACTGTAAGCAATAAATTTCGTTTCCTTACAAAGTACCCAGTTTCAAGTATTTTGCTATAAGTAACAAAAATGGACAAATACAGGAAAGTGTGGTGTTACTTATAACAAATACTTGGAAATGTGGAAGCAGCTTTGGAACTGGATATTAGGCAAAGATTGAAGGAGTTTGGAAGACTCAGAAGAAGACTCAGAGATGAGGGAAAGTTTGTAATATCTTAGAGACTGGTTACTTGGTGGCGAGCAGAATGCTGATAGAAATATAAACTGTAAAGACCATTCTAAGGAGGTCTCAGATAGAAATAAGAAGGAGTTTATTGGAAACTGGGGCAAAGATCACCTTTGCTGTGAAGTGGCAAGCAATTTGGCTGCCTTGTGTCAATGCCCTAGGACTTTGTGAAAGTCGGAACTTAGGAGTTGTGAACCAGATTATTTAGCAGAAGAAATTTCTAAGCAGCAAAGCATTAAGGAAGCTGCACGGCTACTTGTAACAGCCTATGCTGAGTTATGGTGGCAAAGGCACGACATAAAGCCAGAATTTAAAAGGGAAGCACAGTATAAATGTTTGGAAAATTTTCAGCCTGGCCATGTGGTAGAGAAGCAGAGAGCATTTTCAGAAGAAAAATTCAATGGTACTATGAAGACTAACACAGATGAACAGGATTATCAAGAAAAGGGAGAAAAGGCCCTAAAATCATTGCAGAAGGCACTGGGATCAGCCTTTCCATTTCAGACTCAAAGTACGAGGGAGACAGAATGGTCCTGGGGATCAGGCCTGAAGCACCCTCCACAGGCTCACTGCTCAGGACCACTCAGGAAGCTGCTGCCCACACCAGCACCCCAGCTACTCTGGCTGCTCCAGCAGTGGCTAAATTGGCCTCAGTTTTGGCTGGACCTACAGCTTAGGTAAGTAGAAGCTGGAAGTCTTGGCGCTGTCCACGTGGTTTTAGGTTTGCATGCTTGCAGAATGCCAGAGCTTGGAAGGCTTGGGAACCTCCACCCCAATTTCAAAGCATGTATGGAAAAGTCTGGGGTCTCAAGAAGAGATCTGTCACAGGGGTGGATTCACTGTAGACAGTCTTCAGTAGAGCAATGCCAAGTGGAAACGTTGGGTCAGAGCTGCAGCAGAGAAACCCCTTCAGTGCCATGCCTAGTGGAGACGTGGGAGCGGGACAGCCATGGAGACCCCAGACTTATGGAACTAACAGAGTGGAACACCAGCCTGGGAAAGCTTAAGTTTGGCCTGAGATCAGGAAAGCCATAGGAACAGAGCTGCACAAGGACTTGGGGAACAAACTGCCACACCAGCATGCAGAGGAGGTCAAACATGTAGTCAAGGTACCTGATTCAATAGCTTTGAGATTTAATGTCTGCCCTGCTGGGTTTCAGACTTGTTTGGGATTTTTTACCCCTTTCTTTAGGCCTATTTCTCCCTTTTGGAATGGGAATATGTACCCTATGTTTGTCCCACCATTGTATCATGGAAGTAGATAACTTCTTTTGACTTTACAGTGGGACTTTGAACTTTGGAATTTTGAGTTGAAACAAATGAAGACTCTGGGGATAAAATGAATGTATTTGCATGTAAAAATGACATGAGTTTTGGGGGGCCAGGGGCAGAACATAGTGGATTGAATTATGTCCCTCCAAAACTCACTGAAGCTTGAATTGTGTCCCCCAAGTTTTATGTGTTAGAAACTTGGTCCCTACTGTGACTGTTAAGAGGGTGGGAAATCCTATTGTGATAGTTAAAAGGTGGAGCCTTGAAGAGGTATTAGATTATAGGACCATGTCATAGTGAACGGATTAAAAATGGTGGTCAAGGGCATGGATCTGAGGGCTTTAAAAAAGGAGAGAAGAGAGTCTGTCCTTCTGCTCCCTGTTCTTCCACCATCTTGCAATGTGAGACCCCTGGATAACTGTCGCCACCAACAGATGGACTTTGGACTTCCCAGCCTCAGAAACTGTAAGCAATACATTTTGTTTTTCTATATATACCACCCAGTTCCAGGTATTTTGTTATAAGTACCAGAAATAGGCTAATACACCAAGTGTCTATCAGGAAGGATGAAATACTTCTACACCAAGTCATTGTGACATTTCACAGCAGTTGATATTAAGCAGGATATCCTATAAGCTTCAAGGAAATAACACAATGGGCTTAATCAAAGATAAAGAATCAGAATATCCAAAAACATTTCTCAAAACAACAATAGAAATTAGAACATGTGTAAATCTTTTCAAAACTCAGAGGAAAGCAGTATTTGCAGTATCTGCAGCACTTGGTGTGATAATTGATAAGACTCAGGACTCTAGCAAGGCATACTCATAAGAGTTTTATTAAAGGCAAAAGATGCATCACATCAGGGACAAGGAAGCGCAAGTGACTAGGAAGGAGGTCTGGAACACCCAGGCACACCTTCAACGCTTCTGTCTCACAGTTGCACAGAATCCAGGTCACAATCATCAAGATAAATGTGAGACAGCTCAGTCTCAGGGAAGCTTAGCTGCATAGCTGCATAACTGCATATAAAACCAAACCCAGGTACAGAACACCAAACAATATAATTTCTAGAAATAATGTCGATGAGATGTTATGGAATGCCTCCAAAGGAGTTTGGAATGTAAATAGTTATGCTGCCACAATCCTATTCCAATTTCGAGC